>NW_020862960.1:0-20733 GCF_003713205.1 Coffea eugenioides
GTCCCCATTTTAACTAATTAACTTTAAGTCATTCGTAACTTAAATGTTATTTCTTTACACTAGTTCTCTAAGTTCTAAAATGATATACAATTTATATATTATCACTTATCATTTGTTACTTTATAATTTAAACCACTAAAGTCAAGTTTGGCTTATAAAACAAGATATAACAAATCCAACAACCTATCCCACATTTTCTCTTGAACTTATTAACTTTTCATTTCAAATCAAGAAAGATATATATTTTCAGCTTTATAGTTTTGTAAAATGTTTGGACTAGGATTAAACTATTTTCTACTCAATATTTTAAGGTTAGAATAAATAGACCTTTCATTCCTTCTTTTTTAAGTTAAATCAAATACTAGATTGCCTGTGGTTTACGTCTTGTTAAATTTATTAGTTTTCTAGTTTTAAGTTCTCAAAATTGTTCATATAGTTAGTGTCAAAATGCTATGAGATGTTTCGTATAAATTCACCACTAATTTTTTTCTAGCAATGTACACGGTCCAGCACTCATTATTCCCTCCACTCCTTCCTCTCAATCTCATGCTCTTACTAGATAGGCAACTCATATTCATTAAGCTACAAAGTAGCCTTAGCTATCATCTATGAAAGCTTACAAAGTTGGAAATTAGATGAAATACTGGTTAAAAGTTGATTCTCACGGCTAGCATTATCGCAAAAATGCATTTGGGAAACAAAAGAAAGGCAAAGAGAAGGGTAGCTTTGCCACCCTCTGGTGTTTTGATCATGGAGCTACACTTATCGGATTGAGGCAAATTTTATAGTGTTTCGAAACTAAGATATAGATCTACATTTCTTATGAAAACATCGACACCCAGTTCTCGCATTTTTAGGGTCAAAAAGGGGCGGACAGAAGCACATTCTGCTTCACTCCCACCTGCACTCATTCCTCCCTTAATGTTTAGTTGAGTTTCTACTTGTTTCTGTCTTTCTTGTTGAAGTTTATGGACTTTATGATATGTTACAACTTACTACACAGGTCTAAGAGCTAAGGGTTGCAGGTAGGGGTGTCAACGAATCGAGCTACTCGCGAATAGTTCGCGAGCAGTTTGAGCAAAAGATCGGCTCGAGCTTGGTAAAATCGATCTCGAGTCGATCTCGAACTATTCGAATATTTCCACGAATCGAATTTGAGCCTAAAAATGCTATATTCGATAGGTTCGCGAGCTTTTCGAGCTTAAGGTATATTTAAATATATATAATTTTATATTTGTAAAATTACTTAGATATATATAGTTGTAAACTTAATTACATGTTTTACCTATTAAAATTCAAAATATAATTGGGGTATTCTTGTCTTTCCAGATAATTCCTAAAAAAAAAAAAAATTTCACATGTCAAAATATCAAACTCTAATTAGGTCAAGCCGTTGAGAGCTTCAATTCAATCTCTGTCCAAAACGCCGTCTTCTTTCTTCTTCCTCACCTCAGTGCACGGCTGTCCCTAATTACCTATTCCTTAATCCCCATTCCTCACCTCAATCCCTAATTCCAATTTCAAATCAAACCAATTTGGGTTACTAGCTCCGGCCGTCCAGCTCCAGCCGTTTCATTTCGTTGTTGCTACTCTACCCATTTGGATTGTGCAGTCGGTGCAGGCGTGCGGCACTGCGGTGACCGGGAGCTTGGAATCCTTGGATCTTGAAGCAGGTGCAGTCGTGCAGCAGGTAAGATGTTATCCTTAAGTAATTTGGCTGGTCCCTTAAGTAATTTGACTTAAATTCTGTGATCTCTGGAGTAAAGAACGATTTGGGGGTGGGTTTTAATCACGTGCATCATCAGCTGCTTAGTCAGTCTGGGACTCTGGGGTGAGTCGTACTCCTAGGCAGGTGGTGTGCTTTTGTAGTTGTATTTTGGAATAGCCAGATGGTCATCACATGAATATCATCATGTTGTGCTTTCGCTGAAGCTAGCTAATGGTAAATGTGAATTTATTAGCAATCACCAGAAATATTGATCTACACTTTCTTTCTTTTTTTCCAAGATTTCTTTTATTGTGTAGGTGGGTGTTGTGGTTGTTTAATTTAATGCCCAGGGGCGGGCGGGCAAGCAGGCCGGCAGAGGGTATTCTATTCTATTACTATAGCAGCAACCCAGAAATTAATTAGCAGAGATGCAACCATACAGCAACTAGCTAGTGTTATTTATAGCTACTAGTTGCCAGCCAATCATGCTCCACTGGAGTGCTGCATTCTTTATTACTCCATGTTTCTTGGACGTTTTAAGGTGAACGGCGGGAGTATATTACTACTTAGCGGTTATTACTACTGCATTGCACAGTAGAAACATAAATATTTCTCCAACTTCATGCCCAGCAGAGCAGTTAACAGTAGTAAGACTTTCAGGAATGTTTTGTCCTGGGACTTGGAGTGAGAGTTACTGCACGTATATACACGTAACTTGGAGAAATGCGTACTTCAAATGGAGGTCCAGTAAAATGGGATGGTATCCGTAATATTTTAACCCAATCACATGTTTTAGATTATTCAAACTTTTGCTAAAGTGAGAGTTCTTTCTTTAATACATTTCTTGAAGAAATTTACTCAATACATTTATTTAATACATTTCTTGATGGAAGTACTTGTAAATTTACTCAATACAAGGATGAACAGAAGAAAAGTTGCTTCCTTCATCTATTTTATTAGGTAAACCTGTTATGTTAGCTTCTGCTGTTTACTTCTTATCATGCTATCAATTGGAAATTTCTATCAATCCTTGTGTACTTAAACATATTAATTAAGTTCAGTGGAAAGATATAGCTAGACATACTTACGGATGTCTCATTTGATGCATTTAGCATTTGAAGAGTCAATCTTGATTGTATTTTTTTGGTGACTAAAACTTATTCTTTTCAGAACAAAGCCTACTCATGTGGTCTTCAGTGGTTTTCTTCCCTTAGTTCGCACACAATAATGGAATGAAATTTCTCTGAAACCAGAATGTTGAATTCACTGCTTATTCTTATGGAGATCTTTGTCCTCTACAATTTGATAGTACTTTTTTAACTCTCTTGATTATTTTCAGGTTTGTTAAGTATAATTTTTTTTTATCTTCATTATTAAATTTCCTTGTATTATAGGAATTCGCTGTATTAGTTAAAAATGTTCAACTACTGGGATGAACTCGTTATGGAATTCGCTATACTAGTTAGAATTAGCTCTTTTTTCTCATCCAAGTGCAGCTTTTGATTCGAAAATTAGCTAAAATTTATTTTATTTTCAGGTCAGCCTATAACCACACTTGAATCTTATTCCAATCGAGTCATGTCAGGGACAGATTCCTCTAATGCAAATAGTGCAGAACAAGATTTGGTAAGAATGGAAACCGATCCTCAAAACTCACACAATATTAGTGAGGAAGTTCATGAAACAATAAATCAAGAGGCTAACGATGACCAACAAGCTAAAAATAGAGAAGATGGAGATGGAGAAAGTGGGCAGCCAGGTACGGAGGAGGCTGAAGAAGGCAAAAGAGCAAAAAAGTCTAAAGCTTGGGATGACTTTCGAGAGGTTGTAGTAAAAGGAAAAAGAAAGGCAGAATGTATTCACTGCCTAACTAAATTAGCCCGGACTGCAACGGGGACCACTTCTAGTATGATAAGACATAGAAGCACTTGTGTGAAGAGAAAGATTCATTTAAGACAATTATCACAAGCTTCTCAACAATCAGTGCTCAATTTTCCACCGGCTGATGCAGCTATATTTCCTATTCCTCCACTATATTCTGGGAAGTTTGAGATGGAGATGATGAGGGAGGCAGCTGCTAAATGGGTGTTGATGCATGAACACCCATTTAGCGTTGTAGAGGAAGAGGGATTCAACTACATGCAGAAACTAGGGATGTCGGAGTGGAAAAAATTTACTTGTAATACTTGTAGAGCTGATTGTGTGAAGATTTATGAAGCTGAGAAAAAGATATTGAAAAATCAGTTGAAGGAAGTTGAGAAAATAAGTTTAACCACTGATTTGTGGAAGTCCAAGAACCAGAAAATCGAGTATATGGTGATCACTGGGCACTGGATTGATTGTTCTTGGAAGCTACAAAAGAGAGTCTTGAACTTTATCAATCTTCCTCCACCTCGAAGAGGTATTGACATTTCGGACGCTCTATTCAAATGTGTCAAAGAGTGGGGCATCGAGACCAAAATTTTTACAATTTCGGTCGACAATGCCTCAGCTAATGATGTGGCTGTCCGGTTACTAAAGGATATGTTTTCGAGGTGTAACCCCTTAGCTTGTGGTGGCAAAATTTTTCATGTTCGATGCTGTGCTCATGTGCTGAATTTGATGGTACAAGATGGTCTCGGGGAGATTGTAGACATAGTAGAAAATATTCGTGACAGTGTTGACTTTGTAGGCCGAAGAGAAAGTCGACAAATTTTATTTTCAGAAATTGTGCAGCAGCTTCGACTCCCCGGAAGAAAGCTTATTCATGATTGTAGGACACGGTGGAACTCTACATTCGACTGTAGACACCAAAATTTTAAGGTATTTTTGTTTACTGGTATTTTTATTTTTGATTAATTTCATTTACTTTTAGTCTTTTATTTTTAAGTCATTTTATCATTTAATTAAACTTTAATCATTTAATCATTTTATTTTGTTTGTTTCGATTCTAGGTTTTTATTTTATTTGATTTTTTGTTTTGATTCGTGTCTCTTGTCTTACTTTAATTGAATTAGGAGTTTTTTGCACTAAATTTTCGGAAAAAAGGAAAAAAGAAAAAAAGGAAAAAAAAGAAAAAAGAAAAAGTCAATCAAAGGGACAAGAATAAAACACATAAGCCTACTTTGGGGTTTGAAATCTTGGCCTTTCAAATTAGGTTTAGTCTTTGGAGGTGCCTTTCAAAATGGAAAAGAGCCACAAGCCAAGAAAAGGGAGAGGGAGCTCGGGACTGAGAGAAAAAAGAAGAAACGGGCTGAGGGGTTGAGAGGAAAAGAAACAGAGGGAGAATCAGAAAGAGTAGACGGCGGGGCTGAGTAGAAGCAAAGGGGAAAAATCTGGGGGAGAGGCTTTGAGAGCTGCCCAACTAGAACAAGCGAAAGGAAAAACAAGAGAGTAGTCGGCTGGGAAAAGAGAAAACTGAGGGAAACGAAGAAAAGAAAAAAAACAGAGTACAGGAAGAACAGGGGGAAAATCTGAGACAATGGAGGAGGGTTCGGACGAGCAAAAAAAAAAGGAAGAATAGAGGGGGAAAAATCTGGAAAATTGGGAAAGCAAAGGTGAGAGAGAGAGAGCCAAAGAGTAGACGGCTAGAAGGAAATGGAGTAGCAAGGGCTTTTCGTCTGCGGAAAAGAAAAGAACAGAGCGAAAAGAAATCGGGGAAAAGAGGAAAAGAGGAAAAACAGAGCAAAGAGAGGAAAGAAAGGGGCGGCGGCTGACGGAGGAGCGGAGCAGCAAAGAAGAAACGGGAAAAACGAACGAAGTGGAAAAAACAAGAAAAACAGAGGAGGAGCTACGGAGGAATTGGAAAACAGAGGAGGAAGAAAAGAAGTCTGGACGAAGGAAATTGACGACGGACGAGAGAAAGAGAGGAAAGAGCATCGGCGCATCTCTTTTGCCGCTGCTGTTCGTTTTTGCACTCACCGCCACTGAAGCCGCCGCCGCTCGAAGGAAGCTGCCATCACCTCCCTTGAATCCACCATCGCCTGCAAATCTTCATTGAGGAAGCGTTGTAAGTCATCCTCTTCATTTAGAGTTTCATTTTCTGTTCAAGTTTAGGCCCTTAAGATTCTCAGAACCGGGAATTGTGTATTGCAAATTGCCTACTGATTGTCCACAATTTTGAACATACATGTTCTACGTGCTTGATTGGACTGAATTTCCTTGGTTTTTTTTTTGACAAATTTTTGGGCTAGTCGCACTTCAATTCGAACAAAAATCTGGTGAAATTTTAATGCCTATTTCCTGTTCGATGAAATGCCCAAATGAAATTTCTACTTGAAAAAATGACTTGTCTGCATTTTTGCATGTGAAGAAACGAATATTCAGCAAGTCTAATGCTTGTCAAGGCAGAATGGACAATTTTGAGGGATTTTGATATGCTTGTGTTTGCCTTCTCTGTCTTTCTTTCTGTTTCTCATTTTTTCCTTTGTATGAATCCGCGTTCCATTTTGAATTGGTGGGAGAGGGAGTTTGTGCTAGTTTTGTTGTCTTTTGAATGGCTATAGTGGAGGACGAATTGTTTTGGCGTTTGCCGTCTGCAAGGAAGAACGAAATGTAGTCTGATGTTGAGTCGTTTGGAGAAGATGATTATTTTCTGATTTACAATTTTAGTCCCTTCATTTCCCATTTCTTTGTAATTTAACCCCAAAGTTTTTAGGATTTCATAATTTGACCCCAAGACTTTCATAAATGCTTTCAATAGAGTCCCTGCTGCAATTGCAAATTGGTCCTTGAACTTCATCTTTCCTTCAATTTTGCCCCCAAAGTTCTGGAAATCATGATCAGGCCATAAAAACTTTCTGATGTTTGCAATTTAGTCCTTGGCAGCTTTAATTTTGTACTTTCACTGTTTGTTTACTTCGATTAACCATCATGCTTTGTTTAAATGGCACTCAATTCATGATTTTAAGGGCTTTATAACCAAAGTGAGTTTGTGTTTGCATATTTCCTTTAATTTTCCCAAATAAATTGGTGCCTTGACCTTTTTTTTTATTTTGGAGGGTAAATAAGTAATTTCACCCTATTAGGGCATCAACTCAAGGGAGGTACACTCTATCCTTTATTTTTTACTTTATTTGACCTTATGTGCCTTATGTGACTTTACGTGCTCAATTGCATGCCATTTGAATGCTTTCATTTTATTTATTTATTTATTCGCTTTATTTGTTTTAATTTAGTATTTTTACTTTATTTTTGTTCAATTTTTGATCATTTGAAAGGCACTTGAATGCCACAATTGTAATAGTTAGGTTATTATATCATTTCATTTAATTCCTTCCCTCTTAGATTGTAGTAGGCTTCCTCCCCGAATGTAATAGTTAGAGCTTTATTTGATTTACTTGCCTTATGCGTGTTTTGCATGTCTATGTGCTATGCGTTACCGCTTTCTTAGGACGTGCATCTAGATATCATGCATATGTGTTATGTGCCTTATGTGATCTATGTGTTTATTTGCTTTATTATGCTTCATCTGATTTTCTTAGACTATAATAAATGCATGTTATCACACTAGTCCAATGCTAGCTGTGATTCCTTTCCCGTCACCACACTAGTCCAACGCTAGTTGTGGCTCTTTGTTCCGATTTCCCACTAGTCCGATGCTAGTGAGGATTCGTAGATATGGGCTAGTCCAATGCTAGACTCTTAGGGACCTCCCTCGTCAGATCATGTTTGTATGATTACATTACACTTCATGCATATTTTTTCATTTTTTAGGATCTTTATCATTTTCACATAATATTTCCCCTAATAAAATATCCCTTACCCCTACGTATATATAACATTTAGATTTGCATCTCATTTAGGAAATTAGGGGGGTAGATTAGTGCATTTTGCCTGATTAGACTAGAGATAGTCCCTTAGATATGGGATACTGACAAGTTTGGCTTTCTAGCCTTAGCACGCTCGTATTCCCTCTATTAAAGGGAAAATTGAGTCACGAACATTAGTCCCCCGTACCCGACATGATGCACTCCTTTAAGACATGTATATTTCTATAATTATTTTATCCCTTTTCTTTTCTTAGAGTCTCATATTTTTGCATTATTCGTGACCTCTCCAAAGAGTCATTATTGGGCATCACAATTAATGTGATTGGCACCATTCAAGTTTTGAAGAGAAATTTTGCCCCCCGATACCCCATAGGTCTAGGGTTTGCATCCATATAGTACATCCAAATGTGATAAATTCTTTTGTTAAAACAAGAAAATCTTTGACTAAATCACGCAACTAACCTTGGCTAGGTCGAAGGGGTGCCTTGGATTTTTATCCTTACCTTCCCCTTCGTCAAATGAGACTCCCGAACCTTTTTCTTTGATTTACGTAGATTTGGAGTCGTTTAAAAAGGATTTTTCCATTTTTTCTTTAAAAATCCATTTTTAGGTGACTTGGTACACCTTAACTCTATACCAAGTGGCGACTCCATTTTTCATTCAATAAACCCTTTTTAAACTATATTTTGGGTCAAATCGTCGTATTTTCATGTCCCATTTAGACCCATTATTTTCTTCATTTTCTTTGTAAATCAAAAATTCATTTTTCAAATCAAAAATTCACTTTCTAAACCATTTATTTATTTATTTTTCTTTATAAAAAATGGGGTGCGACAGCTGGCGACTCCACTGGGGATTTAGAGAGTCCGAGCAAATTTGATTTAGTCAATCTTTTTCTTCTTTTAACCTTCTCATATATCGCATTTGGATGTTTAGGGTTGCATTCTTCTTTCCCTTTTGCCCTTTTTCTCTTTTTAGGGATTTTGCATCTATCACACGTACAATCGCTCTTCGCACACTATGTATGTGATGAATGGATGGTTCATTTATTTGTTTACTTTTACTTGTTTCGCGATTGCATTTTGGGATGGGGGTAGTTACCCTAGAACCTTCGACCGCATCCGATGGTATAATCCCTCCCCTCAATAAGAAAGCACCTCATACGTGCATGCATAGTCTTATTTACCCTACTTTTTTCTTTTTCGTGGGCGTTTCCCACACCTTCTTGTAGGATTAGGATCGATTGCCTTGGGTAGGCGGATGGTGTGCCCTGCGCCCATAGCGCTACCTAAGGGATCACTCGAGCCACCGACCAAAGGCCCTGGGAGTGATGACCCTTCGCCTTTATGTCTGAAGGCTTGGGAGCCGAAGCCTTATCGAGTCTAGATGCATTAGTGAGCCAAACCTCATGCATCCATATTAAAATTGCCTAGGATAGAGTCGACCTTATCCTGAATTAGGGACACTAGGCACGAGGGGAGGGATCCCACCCCTCTTTCTTTCTTTATCTTTTTGCTTTTAATTGCCCAACGTGTTATGTGATTACGTGTTGAACTAACGTTTCTTTGTCTTCTTGTCTTTTGCATTCACAAACGTTAGAAATAAGAAATCTGGCATGATCTTCTTTTAGGACCTGCCCTTGTAGATAGGCTATTGCACGTTTAGAAATTTTGGTATATTTCATTCAATGGTATATCATTTTAAGCCTACCCCGGCAAATAAGGGGTCCCTTAGGTCATGTTTCATTTCAAATTACATGTTTTACTGCTTTAATAAACTGGCATCATGCATAAACCCTAGAAAGGGAATACCACATAGGGAATCCCGTGTTAGGAATAAAATCACCTTGTGTCTCGGATACTTAATCCAAGGAAACTTGCACGTTTACATTTTGTACCATCCAAAGGGGTAGTGCACAAGGTAAGGTAGGATCCGATCATTTTCATAGAGCGATCTTTGGAATATGAGCGTTTAATAATCACTTTTTGGCCATTTTATCAAGACTGGCAAAAATCCCTTGCGAAAAGGACATTAATTTGAAGAAATTCACCAATTATTCCTCGCTATTGAGACAATAAATAAATTGAGGCCAAAATTTGATTTTAGAAGGCTCATAGACTAATGCATCGCAATAAGTTTTTTGAAATTACCAGTGGATAGATTGATTTTTTAAATAAACTGTCAATTCTATTCAATCCACTGGACTATTTTATTCACCAATTTCATTCAATTCATTTGACCAGTTTATCCATTTTAGGGCAATCTAGTCGATTTTGAATAGACCACCAATTTCATTTAATTCATTTGATTAGTTTACCCATTCTTAGGTCAATTCAATCAATTTTGAATAAGTCATCAGTTTCGTTCAATTTCATTTGACCAGTTTACCCTTTTTAGGGTGATCTAGTCAATTTTGAATAAATCATCCGATCCATTTGACCAGTTTACCTATTTTTAGGGCAATTCGGTCAATTTTGAATAAATCATCATTTCACTTAATCAATTGATTTCATTCACTTCATTTGATTAGTTTAATTCATTTTTAGGGTTATCCATTCAATTTTGAATAAATAATCAAATTTCATGCAATGCATTTGACCCTTTTACCCTTTTAAGGTAATCTAGTCAATTTTGAATAAATTATCAATTTCATCCTATCCTCTTGATCCGCTTATTCCTTTTTAGGGTTTAAGTCTAAAATTCACTGAATAAATTAGTCGAGGCATTGCAATCCTTTCAAGAGTAGGCTTTTTTTCTCACATCATTTTATGTGTCGATCAAAACAAGCAATCCATTCGGACTTCGCTCTCATTTTTTAGGACAAACGTCTCTTCTCACTCCAATTGGCCAAATTTTTCAAATCATTTTTCACCCAATCAGTTGATCGGATTCATCAGGTATTGTATGGTGCCTACCCTAGAGGATTGCATTTTCATGCTAGGCCTACCCTTGGCATAAAAGGGCTCCCCCATAGGGCATGCATACCGATTTTATAGTCTTGATTACTAACTCAGGGTATTTTTCTTTTGTTTTTCCCCTTCCCCTGCATTCATAAAAATGTTTCAATAAGGTGAAATATTTTTTCTATATCTGATAACAATTTTGATCCGATAAAGTTTGAAAGGTAATACTTGATTCTTGGGCAGACCTTGCAATGAAAACATGAAAGATCCATCTGAAAGCTCTAGGCTAAAGTCTCTGAGAGACTTTACAATGGTTTTTCAAAGGAAAATTCTGTTTATTTGATTTGTTAATACATTTTGTTCCAAAAGAAATGGAGACAAAAAAGTGTATATATGTAGAGCTTTTTAGAAGTTTTCTCTTCTCATTGGTATTATAATTGAACGAGAATTTTTGTTTTAAACTTTTTCAGCAATGAAGCTTGGGACAATTATTGTTTTGCATATATATTCATGTACATTTCATTGTTTATTTTTGCTCATTGGAGATTTCATGATGAATTTTAAGAAATAAGACTAATTTGAGATTTTTTCAACCTCCAACCTAAAAATTCGCAAGCGCATGCTTTCTAAAATCCTTGTGTACACTAGATTGGTGATCCAAACTACACAATAAGAGTGCTCAAAATTAAAAAGAGGTCACTCAAAAGGCCCCATCAGATACCTTTTTCTCCTTCACTTAACCTCAAAATAAAATCAGTCACATTGATTGATAAATTACAAATTGGGGCGATCTTTGCTTAAGAAATGTCCATTGTGTCTAATTATATTCAATTCACATCTAAGTGAAAGCAAAATGTGCATTATTCTTGTTTGTTTTGGAAAATTTGGAATGATATTTCGAGTGTTCGTTTCTCTACCTATACAGATTTTATCATTTGCTCTCCCATTTGAGCCTTTAAAAGAATAATTTCGTTTCAAATAAGTTCCTTAATGATCACTACCCTATATTGGAAGACTTTCAAATATCAAAAAGGAAGTGGATTTTCAATGACCATTTCGTTACTTTGATTGTCATGAGGTGTAAGAATGATATTTTGGCCATCGTTTCTACAACCTAAACATTATTTTCCCTTGCACCCTCATTTGAGCTAAAATGGGTGGTTCTTTTCAAAACACCTATGATCGCACCCCACATTGGGGAAGGAGATTGGAGAATTTTGTGAAAAGGGGGAGAAAAAGCAAAAATGCTAAAAAAAAGAAGAGAGAGAACCTCAAATGGGGAAAATTTGATTCTACCATCAATATCTGGGTTTCAATTTGGAAAAAAAAAAAGAAGAAAGAGGAAAGAAAAGGAAGGTTTTTTTTTTCCGCACGAATCACCTATGTTTCACAGATATGGATGAACAAGGGTCTTCCTCAATCAGTTAATTCAGATACATGCAAGAAATTTCGCATTAATGAAAGTTTTCTTTCAGAGTTATTGTAAGGAACGGAATAAAAAGTCAGGCCCTCTTCTTTTCCAATCAAACATTTTATCCCTAGTTATCCCTTTTGAGATTTCAGAATAAATTATTTCGTTTGGCAACCCCTGAGAATCGCAAACCCCACACTAGGGAAAGTTTAAATTGAAAAAGAAAGAAAAGTCCCAAAAGGTGAAAAGTGAAAAGCAACAAAAATCAAAAGAAAAGAGAAAAGAGAACCTCAGTTCAAGAATAGACTGGGGCAAATTTTTGAAAAATTTCAAAGAATGGCAGAAGGCCGGAAAGAGAAAAGAGGAAAAAACCTCATTTGAGAATAAACTGAGGCAAATTCTGATTTAACCTAAAATAGGGTTGGCACAACAATGCGATCTCAGATTCTTCAAACCGCTTTTGAAATCCGCTTTCAAGCCTTAACTTTTCTAAGCACCCCACCTGACCCCATTACAAAAGCCGAAAGTCCTGACTTCTGTTCTTTGCAATGGCCCTGTCAAGAAAATTTCTGATGTCGGAAAATTTTAGCTGTATTTCTGAGTTGCTTGGGTATGGGGTTGACGCTACTCACCATGAGAAAACCCACCAAGTCGAGGAAAAGAAAAGGAAGCAAAAGCAAAGCAAGAAAAGTAAATGCAAGAAAATGCAGAAAATTCGACGCTGAAGTCCCTGGTGAATGATGAGAAAAATGCAAACAAAGTCTGAGATTTTTGAGTTCAAAATAGGGGCAATTTTGGAAAAATGTGATTTTCGGTGCAATGTTCTTGAAAGTCTTATTTTTTAACTATCGTTTTCAAGCCACATTATAAGCGCATAAAATCCATCGTTGACTTATCCTTCATGACAACTCAAAGTGAGGATTATGCTCATAAGAAATCCATCAATCATTTGTGATCATAAGGGTATAACCAGTTTTCACATGTTTAGCTATCGTTTCTACCCATATGTTGCAAGCTTATAAAGCTTATATGTTGACTAAGTTTTCTTAAGAAATAAGGGTGACAAATTCTTTGCTTTCACTAAGATGTGGGATTGAAGGGATTACATACAATTTGGGCACAAGAACAAGACAAATCTTGACTTCTCATTTTCCTTAGCCACCTCAAAGTCAGAAATAAGATCACTTGATTGGTCCTGAAAGATGAGCCAACAAGAAGTGGTGACCCGCTACTCTAAGCACAAATGCTAAAAGTGAGGAAGAAATCTTCTGTAATTTGGTGTTATTCTGAGAGATTCATCATGAAATTTCTGCATGAGCTCAAACTCAACGTTTAAATTTCTTCACGTTGTACATATGATTACTTTCTAAGTTTTAGAAAGTGCGATTTCTCTTTGTTCAAATAAATGGGGAGTCATCTGAACAAATTTTTGCAATCAAAGGAGCCCACACTAGGGCAAATTTTTATTTGTGAGATTTCGCGAAATAAGCCCACACTGGGGCAGATTTTGTAACACATTTGAGAATTTCGTCCAAGAATCAAATAATACATTTTTCAAATCAATCACGCTGCTCTTTTCATGAAATTTAAGTGCATGTCATACTTTGGTAAGCCCCCTGTGCAGGTGTCCATGGCTGAAATCGATGAAAAAGCGTAAGTCAGGATCTTACGAATCGAAGCCTTAAGGAGGAGCAACCATGCCGTAATGCAAATCAATTGATCGGTTGCACAATAATTGGTGGAAACTGGGGCCAATTATTTTTGAAAAATTCTCAAAAATCAAACTTGAATTTAATTTCTTGTTTCTTGACAAATTTCAATTTCTTGTTAATGAAATTTTAGCGCCCGCCACGTGCCCTTCCATTTCCCATTCTTGACAACCACATTTAATTCACTGATTTCTCCA
Organism: Coffea eugenioides; assembly: GCF_003713205.1. Classification (NCBI taxonomy): domain Eukaryota; kingdom Viridiplantae; phylum Streptophyta; class Magnoliopsida; order Gentianales; family Rubiaceae; genus Coffea; species Coffea eugenioides. The sequence continues at coordinate 13,679 of NW_020862960.1, forward strand.
CCGTTAGCATCGAATCTATCTCACTAACGTGTGTGTTTCTTTTCTTCTACCACCGTTAGCATTGAGTTTATCTCACTAACGTGTGTGTTTTAATTCTCAAGGCAGGCTCGGGTGCTATCCCACTGACCTACCAATTTGTCAAAGGCAGGCTCGGGTGTAATCCCACTGACCGATTATCAAGGCAGGCTTGGGTTTAATCTCACTGACCAATTTGTCAAAGGTAGGCTCGGGTGTAATCCCACTGACCGATTATCAAGGCAGGCTTGGGTTTAATCCCACTGACCAATTTGTCAAAGGTAGGCTCGGGTGTAATCCCACTGACCGATTATCAAAGGCAGGCTCGGGTGCTATCCCACTGACCAAATGAATGATCAAGCGAATGGCAGGCTCGGGTGTTGATCCCACTAACCAAAAAAATGATCAGGCTCGGGTGTAATCCCACTGACTGATTATCAAAGGCAGGCTCGGGTGTAATCCCACTGACCAATTTGTCAAAGGCAGGCTCGGGTTTAATCCCCCTGACCAATGCATCACACTGGGGCAAATGTTTTAGATAATTTTTCAAGCAAGTCTTATACAGTTTCTTCATACACGCCAGCATTTCATTTACATTGCCACTAGCCGTTGGGTCAGTCCCACTAGTGAGCCTTTCATTTGCACTGCCACTAGTCGTTGGGTCAGTCCCACCAGTGAGCACTTCATTTGCATTGCCGCTAAACATGGGTCAGTCCCACTAGCGCACATTTCATCTTTATTGCCACTAAACATGGGTCAGTCCCACTAGTGTGCATCCCATGATTTTAAATTTTGTCCGGGTCAGTCCCATGATTTTAATTTTATTCGGGTCAGTCCCATGATTTTAAACTTTGTTCGGGTCAGTCCCATGACTTTAAATTTTATTCGGGTCAATCCCATGATTTTAAATTTTGTTCGAATCAGTCCCATGATTTAAGTTCCGTTCTGGTCAGTCCCATGATTTTAAATTCGGGTCAGTCCCATGATTTTAAATTTTGTTCGGGTTAGTCCCATGATTTAAGTTCCGTTCGGTGTCAAAGTCCATGATTTTAATCTTGTTCGGGTCAGTCCTATGATTTTAAATTTTGTTCGGGTCAGTCCCATGATTTTAAATTCTGTTCGGGCCAGTCCCATGATTTAAATTTTGTTCGGGTCAGTCCCATGATTTTAAATTTTGTTCAGGTCATGATTTTAAATTTTGTTCGGGCCAGTCCCATGATTTAAATTTTCGTTGGGCCAGTCATGATTTAAACTTTGTCGGTTCACGTCCTATGATTTTAATTTTATTCAGACGAGTCCAGATTTAACTTTGTTCGGATCAAGTCCATGACTTTTAAATTTTGTTCAGGTCAGTCCCATGATTTTATAATTTTTATTGGGTCAGTCCCATGATTTAATTTTTATTCCGGTGCAGTACCATGATTTTAATTTCTTTATTGGGCAGTCCATGATTTTCATTTTGTTTTCGGGTCAATTCCCATGAGCTTTAATTTTGTTCGGGCGTCCATGATTTTAATTTTTGTTTGGGTCAGTCCCCATGTTTTAAATTTTCTTGTCGGGTCAGTCCCATGTTTAAATTTTCGGTTCGGGTCAGTCCAATGATTAAATTCTCATTCGGTAGGTCCATGGTTTAAATTTTTGTCCAGTCTCTATTGTCAAGCGTCAGTCGTTGAGGGTCATTCGCAGTCGAATAACAAGGTAAGTATTGGTGTCTACTTTTTTTGGTCTCAGTTTTTTTTCAAAATTCAGAAGAGGGGCATAACGTAGACACCAAAATTTTAAGGTATTTTTGTTTACTGGTATTTTTATTTTTGATTAATTTCATTTACTTTTAGTCTTTTATTTTTAAGTCATTTTATCATTTAATTAAACTTTAATCATTTAATCATTTTATTTTGTTTGTTTCGATTCTAGGTTTTTATTTTATTTGATTTTTTGTTTTGATTCGTGTCTCTTGTCTTACTTTAATTGAATTAGGAGTTTTTTGCACTAAATTTTCGGAAAAAAGGAAAAAAGAAAAAAAGGAAAAAAAAGAAAAAAGAAAAAGTCAATCAAAGGGACAAGAATAAAACACATAAGCCTACTTTGGGGTTTGAAATCTTGGCCTTTCAAATTAGGTTTAGTCTTTGGAGGTGCCTTTCAAAATGGAAAAGAGCCACAAGCCAAGAAAAGGGAGAGGGAGCTCGGGACTGAGAGAAAAAAGAAGAAACGGGCTGAGGGGTTGAGAGGAAAAGAAACAGAGGGAGAATCAGAAAGAGTAGACGGCGGGGCTGAGTAGAAGCAAAGGGGAAAAATCTGGGGGAGAGGCTTTGAGAGCTGCCCAACTAGAACAAGCGAAAGGAAAAACAAGAGAGTAGTCGGCTGGGAAAAGAGAAAACTGAGGGAAACGAAGAAAAGAAAAAAAACAGAGTACAGGAAGAACAGGGGGAAAATCTGAGACAATGGAGGAGGGTTCGGACGAGCAAAAAAAAAAGGAAGAATAGAGGGGGAAAAATCTGGAAAATTGGGAAAGCAAAGGTGAGAGAGAGAGAGCCAAAGAGTAGACGGCTAGAAGGAAATGGAGTAGCAAGGGCTTTTCGTCTGCGGAAAAGAAAAGAACAGAGCGAAAAGAAATCGGGGAAAAGAGGAAAAGAGGAAAAACAGAGCAAAGAGAGGAAAGAAAGGGGCGGCGGCTGACGGAGGAGCGGAGCAGCAAAGAAGAAACGGGAAAAACGAACGAAGTGGAAAAAACAAGAAAAACAGAGGAGGAGCTACGGAGGAATTGGAAAACAGAGGAGGAAGAAAAGAAGTCTGGACGAAGGAAATTGACGACGGACGAGAGAAAGAGAGGAAAGAGCATCGGCGCATCTCTTTTGCCGCTGCTGTTCGTTTTTGCACTCACCGCCACTGAAGCCGCCGCCGCTCGAAGGAAGCTGCCATCACCTCCCTTGAATCCACCATCGCCTGCAAATCTTCATTGAGGAAGCGTTGTAAGTCATCCTCTTCATTTAGAGTTTCATTTTCTGTTCAAGTTTAGGCCCTTAAGATTCTCAGAACCGGGAATTGTGTATTGCAAATTGCCTACTGATTGTCCACAATTTTGAACATACATGTTCTACGTGCTTGATTGGACTGAATTTCCTTGGTTTTTTTTTTGACAAATTTTTGGGCTAGTCGCACTTCAATTCGAACAAAAATCTGGTGAAATTTTAATGCCTATTTCCTGTTCGATGAAATGCCCAAATGAAATTTCTACTTGAAAAAATGACTTGTCTGCATTTTTGCATGTGAAGAAACGAATATTCAGCAAGTCTAATGCTTGTCAAGGCAGAATGGACAATTTTGAGGGATTTTGATATGCTTGTGTTTGCCTTCTCTGTCTTTCTTTCTGTTTCTCATTTTTTCCTTTGTATGAATCCGCGTTCCATTTTGAATTGGTGGGAGAGGGAGTTTGTGCTAGTTTTGTTGTCTTTTGAATGGCTATAGTGGAGGACGAATTGTTTTGGCGTTTGCCGTCTGCAAGGAAGAACGAAATGTAGTCTGATGTTGAGTCGTTTGGAGAAGATGATTATTTTCTGATTTACAATTTTAGTCCCTTCATTTCCCATTTCTTTGTAATTTAACCCCAAAGTTTTTAGGATTTCATAATTTGACCCCAAGACTTTCATAAATGCTTTCAATAGAGTCCCTGCTGCAATTGCAAATTGGTCCTTGAACTTCATCTTTCCTTCAATTTTGCCCCCAAAGTTCTGGAAATCATGATCAGGCCATAAAAACTTTCTGATGTTTGCAATTTAGTCCTTGGCAGCTTTAATTTTGTACTTTCACTGTTTGTTTACTTCGATTAACCATCATGCTTTGTTTAAATGGCACTCAATTCATGATTTTAAGGGCTTTATAACCAAAGTGAGTTTGTGTTTGCATATTTCCTTTAATTTTCCCAAATAAATTGGTGCCTTGACCTTTTTTTTTATTTTGGAGGGTAAATAAGTAATTTCACCCTATTAGGGCATCAACTCAAGGGAGGTACACTCTATCCTTTATTTTTTACTTTATTTGACCTTATGTGCCTTATGTGACTTTACGTGCTCAATTGCATGCCATTTGAATGCTTTCATTTTATTTATTTATTTATTCGCTTTATTTGTTTTAATTTAGTATTTTTACTTTATTTTTGTTCAATTTTTGATCATTTGAAAGGCACTTGAATGCCACAATTGTAATAGTTAGGTTATTATATCATTTCATTTAATTCCTTCCCTCTTAGATTGTAGTAGGCTTCCTCCCCGAATGTAATAGTTAGAGCTTTATTTGATTTACTTGCCTTATGCGTGTTTTGCATGTCTATGTGCTATGCGTTACCGCTTTCTTAGGACGTGCATCTAGATATCATGCATATGTGTTATGTGCCTTATGTGATCTATGTGTTTATTTGCTTTATTATGCTTCATCTGATTTTCTTAGACTATAATAAATGCATGTTATCACACTAGTCCAATGCTAGCTGTGATTCCTTTCCCGTCACCACACTAGTCCAACGCTAGTTGTGGCTCTTTGTTCCGATTTCCCACTAGTCCGATGCTAGTGAGGATTCGTAGATATGGGCTAGTCCAATGCTAGACTCTTAGGGACCTCCCTCGTCAGATCATGTTTGTATGATTACATTACACTTCATGCATATTTTTTCATTTTTTAGGATCTTTATCATTTTCACATAATATTTCCCCTAATAAAATATCCCTTACCCCTACGTATATATAACATTTAGATTTGCATCTCATTTAGGAAATTAGGGGGGTAGATTAGTGCATTTTGCCTGATTAGACTAGAGATAGTCCCTTAGATATGGGATACTGACAAGTTTGGCTTTCTAGCCTTAGCACGCTCGTATTCCCTCTATTAAAGGGAAAATTGAGTCACGAACATTAGTCCCCCGTACCCGACATGATGCACTCCTTTAAGACATGTATATTTCTATAATTATTTTATCCCTTTTCTTTTCTTAGAGTCTCATATTTTTGCATTATTCGTGACCTCTCCAAAGAGTCATTATTGGGCATCACAATTAATGTGATTGGCACCATTCAAGTTTTGAAGAGAAATTTTGCCCCCCGATACCCCCTAGGTCTAGGGTTTGCATCCATATAGTACATCCAAATGTGATAAATTCTTTTGTTAAAATAAGAAAATCTTTGACTAAATCACGCAACTAGCCTTGGCTAGGTCGAAGGGGTGCTTTGGATTTTTATCCTTGCCTTCCCCTTCGTCAAATGAGACTCCCGAACCTTTTTCTTTGATTTACGTAGATTTGGAGTCGTTTAAAAAGGGTTTTTCCATTTTTTCTTTAAAAATCCATTTTTAGGTGATTTGGTACACCTTAACTCTATACCAAGTGCCGACTCCATTTTTCATTCAATAAACCCTTTTTAAACTATATTTTGGGTCAAATCGTCGCATTTTCATGTCCCATTTAGACCCATTATTTTCTTCATTTTCTTTGTAAATCAAAAATTCATTTTTCAAATCAAAAATTCACTTTCTAAACCATTTATTTATTTATTTTTCTTATTAAAAAATATGGCGCGACACGAGATGTTGAACTGTGCAATCAAATTCAAAGAGGTTTTTCCAATGTATCGAGAACGAGATGTACAATATTATTGCTGTCCATCCGAAGAAGATTGGGAGAAAGTTGAAAAAGTATGCAGCATTTTAGAGACATTTTGGGCAACTACGAACATCATCTCAGGTAGCAACTATCCAACTTCAAATTTGTTTCTTCAAGAAGTTAAGAGAATAAAGCTAGTTTGGATAGTAAGGCTAATGATGATGATGATTTCGTAAGAGCAATGGTGAGAAAGATGAAATTCAAATTTGATAAGTATTGGGGAGAATGTAATCTATTAATGGTTGTGGCTGCTGTCTTAGATCCCCGACAGAAAATGACTGCGATAGAATATTGCTTTCCTAAACTTTTTCCCCCTAGTGAAGCTCAGCAAAATATTGAAAAGGTTAGAAATGCAGTCTTTGAATTATACAATGAATATTTGCAAGCAAATGAACTTCGTGAGGGTGGAAATAAAAAGGATTCTCAGGTTCCTTCAAGTAGTGTTTCTGAAAGCAGTGCTTCTGGTTCGTGTTGGGATGATTTGGATGAGTATGTGAGGGAATATCAAACTGGAGTGCCTCAAGAATCTGAATTACTCATATATTTGGAAAAGGGTCCAATCAAGATTGATTCAAGTGTGCCGCGACATGAATTTGATTGTTTGAATTGGTGGAAGAATAGCAGGCTCACATTCCCAATTTTATCCAAGATGACAGCCGATATCCTTGCCATTCCTATTACTACAGTTGCTTCTGAGGCTACATTTAGCGCTGGAACAAGAGTAATTGACTCTTATAGAGCCTCACTAGCTCCTGAAACTGTAGAAATGCTTATGTGTGCCGGAGATTGGTGCCGAAACATTCATGGAGTGAAAAAGAAGATAAAAGTAAGTTTATTTCAAATTCATGTTATTGAAACAAAATTAGTTTATTATTTATTGTTATTGTTACTGTTATTATTATTTTGCAAAAATTGAAGGCAGCAAAAGAGATTCTACTTCCCATAAAATGAATGTGATAATTGGAAAGGTACATTGTTTGTGTTTAACACTTCGATTCCTCTTCAAATATCTTGTTTTACATTTTACAACTACTATTTTATTACTTAAATTATTTTTTTTGATAGGGCCTGCAGTTGAAATTGGAAAGTTGGAAAGGATTATTGTGGAATGGACAAGAAGTTGCTGTTTTACTGCTTTAATTGTAAAATTTGTTTCACTTTTTTAAGTATGGTTATTTCTTGACAATTGACATTGCCTGTTGAAGACATTCACTTGAATGTTGAGTTGTTGACACTTTGTCTTTGTTGTTTCTATTTGTGTGACTTGGTGGATGTTGGTTGGCTAACTTATCTTTGAATTTGGATGCTGGTTTTGATGTTAAAATATGTATGGATGAATTTGGATATTGGTTGACAACTTGGCATTAGGCTGCTAAATTTTTTGATAGTTTGA
>NW_020862961.1:0-45859 GCF_003713205.1 Coffea eugenioides
AGGAGAGACTTGGGGGGCCAAAGTGTAAAATCTGGAAATTATTTCATGCAAATTCATGCAAGCTACGTAGAAAGCCTTTTGCAAATTTCCAGCTATCATTCTCTGTTGCTACTTTCATTCGAGAGCCTTTGCAACTTCAGGGAATTTTCGGCAAAACAAGATTCATGCAGCACTTTTATCCATTTCCAATTAGACATAGCCAAAACAATCCATTTCCAATTAGACATAGCCAAAACAATGAGATTTTTGGAAGATTTTTCATGCAAAGCGTGCAACTCAGGAAGAAAAATGGGCTTTCTGCAATCTGAAAAATGAATGAAATCTGCTGCAACTCTATGTTTACAAATGCCTAGCTCTTAATCCCAACTTGGATTGTATATTTCTTAAAACCAAACCTGTAACTTTAGGCTAAGCAAAACATATAATCACCACCACTAAAAACAAACAGAAGGCTTAGGAAAAGATCATGCAAAAATTCTGGAAAACATACAAAGGTGGTTCAGCAATTTAGTTGTTCATTTTGCAGCAAAGCCTTGGACATGATTCAAAGGTTTTAAGGGCTCAGCCATGTAAACTCAAACCAAAATAAACACTGCCCCTTTCCACACCAGATTAACCATCAAATTGAGATGGTCAACTTGGTGAAAGATCACGGAGAAAAGAACAACAAAACAGATACAACAATCTTTCCCTGCTTCAAAAACTCTTGGCAGTTGCTAAGGGATTTCTGCAACAAACTAGATACTAGTTTTCGATTTTCAAACACAGATTTTAGCCTCAAAACACAACTTCGAACAATACAAAATCAGCCAAGCATCATGACTTTGATCCAAACACAAGCCCATTGGAGCTTAGTGTTTGAACATACAAGAGAAGGCTCGGCCTTGCAGATTGCTTCGAGGAAGAAAACGATGAAGAAAATGCAGCAGCTCTTAATTTCTTACATCTTAGCTTAAACATATTTGCATGCAATCAAGTTCTACCAGTTGATCATCCAAAGACCAAATGCAAGAAACTCACTCCCATTATCATCAAATGCCACCCAAGCATAAACTGTCTTGAAGATTTGAACAAAGCCAACGGACAAAATGCAGCAAAGAAAAGAGCGAACTTGCAGTTAAAAATTCTAAGCACAAAACAGGCAAAGCTGCAAGCTTTCTGCAATTTTTGGTTCGACCAAAACACAATCGTACAGTCCTACTGATTCAACACATACGCTCCAAACATCACAACTTTATCAGCAAAGAACCATCAACTAATCACAGCAGCAAAGACAGAAGCAAATAATCGATAAAGAAGACAGCTTTCTACCATAAGAGATGAGTATCTTACCTTAATGAAGCGTGGGATGATTGCTGAAGTGGTTTCTGGCTGATCTTCAAAGGGACGTCAATGGAGTAACGATGAGAAGGATCGGTCACCTTCTTGCAAACCCAAACTCTTCCCAGCCGCAGAGCTTCTTCTTTCGGCCAAAGATTTTGCCACTGCCTACCTCTCACTCTCTCCCCTTTTATCAGTTTCTCTTAGCCGTCCACCCCAAGGCCTTCCTTGCTCTCTCGGCTGTTTTTCCCTCAAAACCTAATCACTCTATTGATTCCTACTCTCAGCCGTCACCTCATTTTTCAAAAACCCCCTCCCGTAGTTCCTCTCTTGCTCCCTTTGCTCTCTGTTTTCTCTCTTCTCTCTCGGCCAGATTTTTTAGTCTATCTCCCTCTCTCTCAAAGCTGCGTTTTTTATGTTCAAAGCCATCAGATTTTCCCGTCACTTTTTGGTTCCTCTCTATCCCTCAGCCGTTACTCCTAGCCTCTCTCTATCTCCCCCAAACTCTCTCTTTTAGTTTTTCTCTCGCTGTCCCACTCTCAATCCCTCAGCTCTCTTGGCTCTTGTGTTTTTCCTTTGCCGTTCTTTCCAAAGAACTCTCCCCCCGTATCCTCTCTTTTTGCGGCTGCTTTGCTGCTTTTCTTTTTATATCAAATGATCCCCTTCAACCCTAAAACCTCAGTCCTTTCTCTTCAAATATTGCAGCCCAAGGGACTGCCCAGGTCCTCTCTTGCAAGCTGCGAAAATACGCAGCTTGCTGTCGCGTGGTCCCTTTTTTTTTTTTTTTTTAACTAATTAAACAAAATAAAAAATAATTTTACATCAAAATAAACAAACTAAAACAACAAAATTGCCATTTTCAATCTTTTTCTTTCATTTTTCATTTTTCATCATTTTTCACTTTTTTTCCTTTTTTTTTGACTTTCAAGAAAGCATTGAATTTAAATTACAAATGACTAAATCATATTTTTTTTTAATGCTTTTTCCCTTTTCCCTTTTCCTTTTCCAAGAAATTCTATGATAAAACTTAAAAATAAAAATAAAACTAGAAACCAAAACTAAAAAAACGAACACGACAAATAAAAAACTAAAAATGAAATTACACCAAAAATTTGGTGTCTACAGTTTGCCCCTCTTTGTCTGAGTTTTGGAAAACTTGAGACAAAGAAGTAGACACCAGATACTTACCTGTGTTATTTGGCTGTGAACGACTCGAACGATGGGGCTGACCCCTGACAGGAAATTTTAAAATCGGGACTGACCCGAGACAGAAATTTAGACGGGACTGACCCGAACAGGAATTTAAACGGGACTGACCCGAACAGAATTTTAAACGGGATTGACCCAAACAGAATTTAAAGAATTTTAAACGGGACTGACCCGAACAGAATTTAAAACGGGACTAACCCGAACAAAATTTAAACGGGACTGACCCGAACAGAAATTAAACGGGACTGACCCGAACAGGAATTTAAACGGGACTGACCCGAACAGAATTTAAACGGGACTGACCCGAACAGAAATTTAAAACGGGACTGACCCGAATAAAATGAAAACCATGGGACGCACGCTAGTGGGACTGACCCACGGCTAGCGGCGGGGAAAATGAAATGCACACTAGTGGGACTGACCCACGGCTAGTGGCTAACGAAAATGAAAATGCACACTAGTGGGACTGACCCACGGCTAGTGGTTAAAAATGAAATGCACACTGGCGGGACTAACCTCTGCTCCAGTGGCTGTGAATGAAATGCACACTGGCGGGACTAACCTCTGCTCCGGTGGCTGTGAATGAAATGCACACTGGCGGGACTAACCTCTGCTCCAGTGGCTTGTGAAATGCACACTGGCGGGACTAACCTCTGCTCCAGTGGCTGTGAATGAAATGCACACTGGCGGGACAAACCACACGCTCCAGTAGCAATGAAAATAAAATGTTGGTATGTTTGAAAAATCTGTATAAGACTTGCTTGGAAAATTATCCAAAGATTTGCCCCAGTGTAATGAAGCGGTCAGCGGGATAGAACCCAGTTCTGCCGAGGTCGGAGGGATAAAACTCATGCCCAACGAAAGCCTGCCGTGGTCGGAGGGATAAAACCCGTGCCCAACGAAAATAAAAGCGGTCAGTGGGATAAAACCCGAGCCTGCCGAGGTCGGAGGGATAAAAACCCGTGCCCTACGAAAATAAAAGCGGTCAGTGGATAAAACCCGAGCCTGCGAGGTCAGAGGGATAAAAACCCGTGCCTTAAAATAAAAGCGGTCAGTGGGATAAAACCCGAGCCTGCCGAGGTCGGAGGGATAAAACCCGTGCCCTAATGAAAATAAAAGCGGTCAGTGGAATAAAACCCGAGCCTGCCGAGGTCGGAGGGATAAAAACCCGTGCCCTACGAAAATAAAAGCGGTCAGTGGGATAAAACCCGAGCCTGCCGAGGTCGGAGGGATAAAACCCGTGCCCTAATGAAAATAAAAGCGGTCAGTGGAAAAAACCCGAGCCTGCCGAGGTCGGAGGGATAAAAACCCGTGCCCTACGAAAATAAAAGCGGTCAGTGGGATAAAACCCGAGCCTGCCGAGGTCGGAGGGATAAAACCCGTGCCCTAATGAAAATAAAAGCGGTCAGTGGGATAAAACCCGGTCCTGCCGAGATTGGCGGGATGAAACCCGGTCCCAACGTAAATAAACAAGCGGCCAGCGGGATAGAACCCGGTCCTGCCGAGGTTGGCGGGATAAAACCCGATCCCAACGTAAATAAACAAGCGGTCAGCGGGATAGAACCCGGTCCTACCGAGGTTGGCGGGATAAAAACCCGATCCCAACGTAAATAAACAAGCGGTCAGCGGGATAGAACCCGGTCCTGCCGAGGTGAAACTTGATTTGATTTTTGATTTTTGTTCGATGATTTTTCTTTTCTTTTTGCTTTTCTTTTTGACTTTTGAGAATCTTTCCAAACAATTAATTTGCTCCATGTATGATGAATTTTTTGCAATTTGAGTCCATAGTTGATTCTGTATCGCCATGTTGTTGCACCTTTTGATCAAATTTGCTTGCAACATTTTCGATCCGCCTTTGTTTACCGGAGGACTCTTTTCCGACATCGATTCCAGTGCGAGGTGTGATTACTTTCATCTGTGCATGCAATTTTCCTGTGAAAGAGAAAAACAAAAAATTGCCACCACCATTTGATCCGTTTTCCTTCGAGAATCGTGTAAACATGAGTCTTTCGACGCCCTTATCAACTTTTGCTGCGGCAGCCGATTGAGTTGGATTTCTCACCCTGAGGCTTTTCCGATTTTCAAACTGACCAGGTATGTGCTTTGCCATATTGTGAAGTCTATGTAGCTGTTTTTGCTGAAGCTCAACTGTTCCCAAAAGATGACTGAATCCAAGCATGCTTTTTGCAATAAACCACGGGGATTGTCATTCACCACAATTCAATGATAAAGAATGAGGTATGCAAGAAAATTCACATGTCATGTAAAAATAATTATGCACAAGAATGCACACTTAACCATTTGTGCTTAAATTCTACAAAAAAAATGCCATGAATGCAAGTAATTTGGAAAAAATGAGTTTGCTAAGAATGTATTTGCAAAAGAATGTTTTACAAAATGACACTGCTTCGGCCAACAGATGCCATATTTGAATCTTTCGGGTATCCTTGTTCTGGAATTCAGTATTGGCAGAAGTATGACAAAAATGAGGAGAAATCCACATGAACCAGGTCGCCAGCCGTTCCTTCTCGTGCTCGCTTACTGCAAAACCTTACCTTGGCGCCCTTTCGGGTTTTTACCAAGGAAGCAAATGGAAGAGCTCAACCATGATCGACCCAAAAATGTAAGCTGAAAAAATTGCTGACATCAGTAAAACGCGCTTCCCTTATAGACTTAAGCGAAGGCATCATGGACATCATTTGTCAGTTGACTAGCAAACTTCCCAATAGAAATACAACAAGTGACGAAAGCCAGGACTTTGGGCTTTTGTAATGAGGTCAGGTGGGGTGTTTTTCAAGAAAAGTTGAGGCTTGAAAGCAATTTGTGCTTATGAGAGGTGAAATAACCTGAGATTGCATCATTTTGCAATTATCTCCAATTTCTGAACAAAACCCAGGAAATTTGCCCCAGACTGATTGGATTTTTCTTTCTTTGCATTCTCATTGCATATTTCACACTTTTGCATTTTTTTTCAAAACTAAATTTGCCCCAGTGTGGGGTTCCTTTTTGTCTATTTCTTTTCTTTTTCCTTTTTTTCTTTTCAAAAATAAATTTGCCCCAGTGTAGGGCTTTCCCCTTCTAATCATCTCTTTTCAAAATGAATTTACCCCAGTGTGGGGTTTGCAATCTTCAGGGGCTGCCAAACGAAAAAATTATTGTTCTGATAGCTCAAAAGGGACGACTAGGGATGAAATGTTTTGATTGGAAAGGAAGATGGCCTGACTTTTGCCTCGTCTCTTGCATGATTTCCTAGAAGGAATTTGCATAATCAAATAAAGAATTTCTTACACATGTCTGAGTTGATAGGTTGAGAGAATGTCTGTCTACCCATGAATGCCCCTCCAGGTAATACCTCTTGAACACCCACTGAGCTTTGCCAATTTGAAAGCAAATTTGCCTTCGACTTCATCTTTCATTACTTTAGCACTTTGTTCCCTTCTCCAGAAGATCGGTGGCGGCCCCTTTTATTATGAACTCAGGCCATGCGTTTTGACAACACTGGTCATGGCACATAGCATTCAACTGCTTTTCATCAATCAGAATCAATCGTTGATGACACTGCTTTAACCAATCAGCTTTCAACCTGGTCGGAAAGGGATTTTCTTAAATGAAGGAATTTCTCAAATGGAGGTATTTTCCAATGTATGGCTTCCTCAAAGAAAGGATTTCTCAATGAGGGGATTCTTAATGAAGGGTTTTCTCAATGAAGGCTTTCTCAAAGAAGGGATTTCTCGATGAAGAGAATTTTCAAATGAAGGGATTTTTTTTAATGAAGGAATTCTCAAAGAAGGGATTTCTCGATGAAGAGATTTTTCAAATGAAGGGATTTTTTTAATGAAGGAATTCTCAAAGAAGGGATTTTTTAAATGAAGGAATTCTCAAAGAAGGGATTTCTCGATGAAGAGATTTTTCAAATGAAGGGATTTTTTTAATGAAGGAATTCTCAAAGAAGGGATTTCTCGATGAAGAGATTTTTCAAATGAAGGAATTCTCAAAGAAGGGATTATCGGATTCCAGAACAATGATATTCAAAGGGTCAAGTAATTTCATCTTTGGCCATCTCAAAAAATAAACAAATTATGCATTTCATGAAACTCCAAATCAAAGCAGAAACAAGATAAAACTCAATTGCAAAAGATGCTTTCGTTAAGCTATTTACATATGCAAGAAAAAGTTTTCGTGAATTTTAGTAAATGACAACCCCTAGATTCATCGAAATTTCCTTCGAGAGGGAGGATAATCAGCCATCCAAGTTGTGCAGAGCTCCTTCAGGATTTTCAAATCTCATCATTGGAGGTAGATGCCTCAAAGGTGTCCTTGTGTCTGGGAAAGGGGTTTGTACTTATACTTGGTCCTTGTTCTTCTTTCCCCCTCAAAATTATGTCTCCGGCCTCAATCATGTCTTGAATTTTGTGTTTAAGTACCCGACAATTGGCAGTAGAATGTCCAGGAGCTCCGGAATGATAGGTACAAAAAGATTGAGGATTATAATCAGGAGGAAATCCTTTAGCATAGGCTTTAGGAGGTATTGTACCAATTTTCCCTGCGGCCTTGAGCTGCTCATATAGTTGATCCGAGGGCCGACCTAAATTGGTAAAAGTTCTATATCGGGCCGGGTCTTGGGTGCCAGCGGTCTGTTGATAGTTGTAGTTATGGTTGACGGGTAAGGTGGGTCTTGGATGATAAGGAGGGCGAGGTCTAGTTTGAAAGTTATGTGGATAACTATGAAATGGTGTTGTAGGTATGTTTGGGTAATTTGGTCGAGGTCGAGGGTGAGTGGTATTGGTGTGATAAACAGGATGATGGTTTGAATAGTAAGGGTAAGGGTTGGAGTAGGTAGGGTATTGTCGAAATTTGGGTTTTGGGATAGGGTTTCGATCCCAGGCAAAGGCGATTTCCCCCTCTTTCTTTTGGAATTGTTGCTTCTTCCCACCATTATTACTTTGGCCTTGCAAAGCTTCCACTTGAGTTTTCAAGGCAGACACATTGACAATCTTTCCAACCTTCACAAAATCATCATATTCTTCAAGCTTATTGACAATAGCAGCAAACGAGCATCCAGTCATGCAGAAGATTTCTTCAAAGTGCGGAGGATCATGTGCCTTAATGAAAGTGCGGATAATTTCATCCTCGGTCATTGGTGGCTCGACTTTTGCAGCCATTTTCCTCCACCTCTTTGCGTATGTCTTGTGGTCCTCAGATGGTTTTCTTTTTGTTCCTTCCAACGTGGTTCGGGTCGGTGCCAGTTCGCAATTGTACTCGTATTGTCTGATGAAAGCATTGGACAGATCAAGCCAGGTCCTCACCTCCTCCGGCTTCAAATTCGAATACCAATCAAGGGCGTCACCTTCTAGACTTTCCGGGAATAACCTTAACGGCAAGTTATCGTCATCCACTGGTCTACCCAACTTGTTAGCAAACAAACGCAAGTGTGTCTTCGGATTGCCTGTACCGTCATATTTGTTGAACTTCGGGGTCTTGAATCCCACTGGCAGCTGTACATTTGGAAACAGGCACAAATCATCGTAGTCTAGCACCCCTTGCTTGCTTAAACCTTGGCTTTTCCGGATGAACTCATCGAAACGGTCCAACCGCTTAAGTAACTTCAGATCAATTGGGGCAGATGACTCCCCCACTTCCGGCTTGGTTTGAACAATGTTCTCTGGCACAAAAGGCTCTGCAGTAGTCTGATAAAAAGCGTGTGGATCTGGAGGCATGTTTGGACCACCTTGGCCACCTTGGGTTTGAAATCCCTGCCCATAGGGAGGATAGAACGGAGGATTTTGAGTGTAAGCATATTGCGGGTTGACAATTCCCTCAAATGTAGTTTGAATTGGAGGAATAACAAAGGGTAACGTGGTTTGAATTGGCGGAATAACAAATGGTTCGGATTGTGGTTGTCTGATGGGCGGAGACTCGGGTTGCACTCCGCTACTAACGAGCTCATCGATCAATTTCTTTTGGGCGGCCATTTCAGATGCCATCTCCCCAAATTTGTTAAGCAATTCAGTCAACTGAACTCCGGGACTTGTGACTTCCGGCTGGGTAGTTGCAACGGTCTTATCAGATGATTCTGGTTGAGTACTCATGTCTACACGATTCCTTTGGGTTCTACTTCGGGATCGCGTTATGATGGGGTTTCGTCGAGAAGCTATGTCTAAATGTTACCTGAAAATACGAAATGTCGTGCATTTAGATTTAGCCCTGGCTTAGCCTTTTTAACAAAAATAAAACAAAGGAAAAGAAAAATACAAGAGTTAGTAAATATCCAAAAGATTCGGATGCATGTCCTATGGGGGAGCCCTTTTTGTGCCAAGGGTAGGCCTAGAATGAAAATGCAATCCTCCAGAGCAGGCACTATACAATACCTGATGGATCCAATCAGCTTATGGAGTGAAAAATAATTTGAAAAATTTGGCCAATTGGAGTGACGAGAAATTTGTCGAAATGAGGACAACGTCCGAATAAATTGATCACCTTTGATTTGCAAAACGCACGGGTTTGACCTTGACGAACCTCCTATCGAAGAGATTGGAGTTCGTTGACAAATTTTCTCAGTGAAGCATGAGTCAAAACCCCAACTGATCAAATGGCTGGATGCAATGGATGCTTTTCTCAAAATCGACTAGGTTTTCCATTTTGAAATTCGATATTGAAATCCTAATTGGTCAAATGAAATTGACAATTTATTAAAAAATCGACCGGATTACCCTAGAAAGGGAAACATGTCAAATGAATTGAATGAAATTTAATTTATCCAAAATTAATCAGATCACCCTAAAAAGGGTAAATTGATCAAATAGATTGAACGAAACTTGATTTATTCAAAATCGGCTCGGTTGCCCTAAAAATAGGTAAATTGGCCAAATGAATGAAATTGAATTAGTGATTTATTCAAAAATCGGCCTAATGACCCTAAAAAGGGTAAATTGGTCAAATGAATTGACGATTTATTCAAAACCGACCAGGTGACCCTAAAAAAGGTAAATTGGTCAAATGAATTGATGATTTATTCAAAATCGACCAGGTGACCCTAAAAAGGGTAAATTGGTCAAATTCAAAATCGACCAGGTGACCCTAAAAAGGGTAAATTGGTCAAATGAATTGATGATTTATTGAATGAATTGGCAAAATGGATTGGTTGAATTGTCCGGCCATTGGTTATTTCAAAATTATTGAGGTGCATTAGTCTATGACCTTCTAAAAATCAAATTTTGGCCTCAATTTATTTATCGTCCCAATAGGAGGAATCATTTGTGAATTTCTTCAAATGATAAAATGGCCAAAAAGTGATTATTAGATGCTCATATTCCAAATATCACTCTATGAAAATGATCGGATCCTACCTTACCTTGTGCACTACCCCTTTGGATGGTACAAAATGTAAACGTGCAAGTCTCACTGGATTAAGTATCCGAGACACAATGTGGCCTATTCCTAAACACGGGATTCCCTATGTGGCATTCCCTTTCTATGGTTTATGCATGATGCCATTTATTAAAGCAGTAAAACATGCAATTTGAAATTAACTATGATCTAAGGAACCCTTTATTTGCCAGGGTAGGCCTAAAAATGGCATGTCATTATTAATTTACGAATGCAATATACCAAAATCTTTAAACGTGCAATGGCCTATCTACAAGGGCAGGTTTTAAAAGAAGGTCATGCCAGACCTTCTATTTGCTAAGGTTCGTGAATGCAATGGGGACACAAAACCAAGAAAAGTTAGTCCAGGCAGATAAATACACATAACATATGGTAACGAAACAATACAAAGAGATAAAGCGATAAAAGAAAAGAGGGGTTGGATCCCTCCCCTCGTGAATCGTGTCCCTAATAAGGCAAGGCCGACTCTACCCTAGGCAAGCTATCATGGATGCATGAGGTATTGGCTCACTAATGCAGCTAGACTCGATAGGTTTTAGGTCCCCGAGCCTTCAGACTTGGAAACCAAGGGTTATCAATCCCAAGGTCCTTTGTCGGTGGCTCGAGCGATTCCCCAGACATTGCTACGCACACATCGTGTCACGGCTACATGTCATGAGTGAATCTATCAAAACTCCTCAATCTTCAATCAAAAGCTAAAGGCTATGAACCCAAAGCTTAAAATGGAAGATCGAGTGACTCCTCGGATCATGCTACGCACACATCGTGTCGCGATCACAAGTCCAAGTGAGTCGCCTAAAATCCTAATAGGGTGGAGTGGCGTGACAAGCCACTAAAAGAAAAATAAATGGAGGGTGAAAAATTTAAAGCGTATGCACGTATGCTAGTACTCGTTTGGAGGGGAGGGATCAAGAACCAACGCGAAACTCTAGGGTATGTCCCCCACCCAAATGCAATGCAAGCGTGAGATAAACAAGTAAACATACATCCAATCAACCAATCATACATTCGTGAGCGAGGGAGTAGTTTGAGACGCGAGCGAGGCAAAGGGTCCTAAAAAGGAAAATGCAACCCTAACATCCAAAATGCAATGCATAAAAGGGGTAGAAAAAGGAAAAGAATGGCTAAATCAAGTGCTCGGACCCACTTAGGAAGTCCCCAGTGGAGTCGCCAACTGTCGCGCCCCACTTTTTGACGATGTGGTGTGTGTGGTGTAATGGAATGTGAACGTGTGTAAATGAAAAGTAAAAGGCCATGGGACTTGAGAATGCGACGATTTGGCCAAACAAAGTTCAAAAGGGGGTTTTTAATGAAAAAATGGAGTCGCCACTTGGTATAGAGTTAGGGTGTACCAAGTCACCCAAAAAAGAAATTTTCTAAAGGAAAGATAGAAAGAAACCCCTTTTGAACGACTCCTAGTCCACGTAAACCAACGAAAAAGGTTCGGGAGTCACATTTGACGAAGGGGAAGGCAAGGATAAAATCCAAGGCACCCCTTCGACCTAGCCAAGGCTAGTTGCGTGATTTAGCCCCACCTTTCCTAATTTTTCTACCCAAAGTATGTATAGCGTGTTGGATAAGTCTATATGAATGCAAAGACCTAGACCTAGGGGGACATGGGGGAAATTTCTCTTCATAGGTTGAGTGGTGCCAATCACATTATTTGTGAAGCCCAACAATGATCCTTTTGGAGAGGTCACACCTAAACCTAAATGACGTGAAAAATGAGTGGATGAATGCATGCCATGAAAAATGTGAGTTTGTGTGAAAAAGTAATAAAAACAATAGTGTGAGTGGAAGTGTGCAAAGAAAATGTCCTTGAATGTAAAAAATATACTCCAAGTGCTAGTGGGCAAAATGTATATGTGCAATTTAGAAGAGTGTGAAAGTGTTGGGGTGCAAATGAAAAAGTGCTCGTGTGCAAGTGAAGGTGCAAGTGAAGATAAAAGTGTTCGTGTGCAAATGAAGATAAAAGTGTTCGTGTGCAAGTGACAGTGTAATGAGGATATAAAATGATGGGATGGATTTAAAGTGCATGATCCTAGGGAATACATGCATATTGGGCACGGGGAGACCTAGATCGTGACTCAATTTTCCCTTTTATAGAGGGAATATAAGCGTGCTAAGGCTTAGAAAAAGCCACACTCGTCTATATCCCATATTTAAGGGGACTCTCAGGCAAATGTACACTATACCTAGCATGAGATGCAAGACCTAAAGTGAGGGGAAAGGGGAATCGAGGAGCATGCCAGATGATAAAACTAAGGAAAAATGCATGATATGTAGTGAACAGGCAAATAATGCATTAATGAAAAACAAAGGAAAAATCCTATTGGGTCTAGCGTTGGACTAGCCCTTCCTATGAATTCCTACTAGCATTAGACTAGTGGAAACGATAAAAGAAGCCACAACTAGCGTTGGACTAGTGTGGTGACGTACATTCATCCATTCCATTCATCCACACTATGGAAAGCAAGTAGACATACCAAATACTCATAAACATGTAGCACGTAACATTTAGCATGCTCGACTAGATGCAAGAACCTAATAAAGCAAATTAACACATTGCAACAAAAGCAAGCAATCAAGCTAATGAACCTATTACATTTGCTAGCTAGGCACATGTCTTCAATAGGTCTTCATCAAGTGCTTTCCAAGCCCTATCTATTACAAGCCAAGAGGTGTACACATACCCCATAAAGAATAACTTAAATAAAAAGCAAAAGTAAATAAAGAAAATTAAAGGAATTAAAGAAAAGCAAAGAAAGCAAAGTAGCCATGCATATTCACATAACACGTAGAATCACATAGGGGAGAGACAAAAAAGATAAAAGAAATTATACCTTCTTTGGAATGGTAATCAAAATGAAGTAAAAATGGCTTCAAAACAATAAAAAGGTCAAGGTACCACTTTATTTAAGAAAAATTAAAAGAAATGCGCAAAACAAAGCTCACTTGATCATAAAGCCCCTAAAGCCATGTCTTAAGCGCAATTGAAACAAAGCATGGTAGTTAATTGAAGCAAACAAGCAATGAAATTGCAAAAATTAAAGCTGCCAAGGACTAAATTGAGGAGAACATTCAATTGATTGGGTCATAGTGAAACAAGGAGAGACTTGGGGGGCCAAAGTGTAAAATCTGGAAATTATTTCATGCCAATTCATGCAAGCTACGTAGAAAGCCTTTTGCAAATTTCCAGCTATCATTCTCTGTTGCTACTTTCATTCGAGAGCCTTTGCAACTTCAGGGAATTTTCGGCAAAACAAGATTCATGCAGCACTTTTATCCATTTCCAATTAGACATAGCCAAAACAATGAGATTTTTGGAAGATTTTTCATGCAAAGCGTGCAACTTAGGAAGAAAAATGGGCTTTCTGCAATCTGAAAAATGAATGAAATCTGCTGCAACTCTATGTTTACAAATGCCTAGCTCTTAATCCCAACTTGGATTGTATATTTCTTAAAACCAAACCTGTAACTTTAGGCTAAGCAAAACATATAATCACCACCACTAAAAACAAACAGAAGGCTTAGGAAAAGATCATGCAAAAATTCTGGAAAACATACAAAGGTGGTTCAGCAATTTAGTTGTTCATTTTGCAGCAAAGCCTTGGACATGATTCAAAGGTTTTAAGGGCTCAGCCATGTAAACTCAAACCAAAATAAACACTGCCCCTTTCCACACCAGATTAACCATCAAATTGAGATGGTCAACTTGGTGAAAGATCACGGAGAAAAGAACAACAAAACAGATACAGCAACCTTTCCCTGCTTCAAAAACTCTTGGCAGTTGCTAAGGGATTTCTGCAACAAACTAGATACTAGTTTTCGATTTTCAAACACAGATTTTAGCCTCAAAACACAACTTCGAACAATACAAAATCAGCCAAGCATCATGACTTTGATCCAAACACAAGCCCATTGGAGCTTAGTGTCTGAACATACAAGAGGAGGCTCGGCCTTGCAGATTGCTTCGAGGAAGAAAACGATGAAGAAAATGCAGCAGCTCTTAATTTCTTACATCTTAGCTTAAACATATTTGCATGCAACCAAGTTCTACCAGTTGATCATCCAAAGACCAAATGCAAGAAATTCACCCCCATTATCATCAAATGCCACCCAAGCATAAACTGTCTTGAAGATTTGAACAAAGCCAACGGACAAAATGCAGCAAAGAAAAGAGCGAACTTGCAGTTAAAATTTCTAAGCACAAAACAGGCAAAGCTGCAAACTTTCTGCAATTTTTGGTTCGACCAAAACACAATCGTACAGTCCTACTGATTCAACACATACGCTCCAAACATCACAACTTTATCAGCAAAGAACCATCAACTAATCACAGCAGCAAAGACAGAAGCAAATAATCGATAAAGAAGACAGCTTTCTACCATAAAAGATGAGTATCTTACCTTAATGAAGCGTGGGATGATTGCTGAAGTGGTTTCTGGCTGATCTTCAAAGGGACGTCAATGGAGTAACGATGAGAAGGATCGGTCACCTTCTTGCAAACCCAAACTCTAAACTGAATCGAGTAATGGAGAGCAGGCTTAGATGATTCGGCCAAGCCTTTTGCTTTGCTTTGCAGCAGTCCGCAGCCTTTCACTCAGCTTTTACTCCGTCTACTACTCCCCAAAACCTCTCCTTCCTCTTGCTTCCCCGTTCTTCCTTAGCCGTCGACTCTCCCTCTTTCCTCTCGGCCGTGACTATCTCTTTTCACTTCCCCTTTCTGGTTTTCTTTCCTGCTGTTCCAGAAGCTCTCTGTTTTCTCTTTTTCTCCCTCAAACCTCGGCCCAGATTCTCCCTTTGCTCTCGGTTTTTCCCTTCGTCGTTCGCTCCCCCTCCTCCCTTCCTGCCTTTCTTTCCTGGTTTCTTTTGTTTTTGCTGATTTTTCTTCTTGCCCGAGAGCTCTTTTTTTTCCTCTCTCCCCACGACCTTCACTTCGTTTGCGGCTGTCCTGCTGCTTTCTTTATATATCAAATGATCCCCCCTTCAACCCTAAAACCTCAGTCCTTTCTTCCTGTATTTGCAGCCCAAGGGGCTCACCGAATGCTCCTTTGCAAGCTGCGAAAAAACGCAGCTTGCACCCGCGTATCCTTTTTTTTTTTTTTTTTTAACTAATTAAACAAAAATAAACAACAATTTTACATCAAAATAAACAAACTAAAACAACAAAATTGCCATTTTCAATCTTTTTCTTTCATTTTTCATTTTTCATCATTTTTCACTTTTTCCTTTTTTCCACTTTCAAGAAAGTATTGAATTTAAATTACAAATGACTAAATCATATTTTTTGAATGCTTTTTCCTTTTTCCTTTTCCTTTTTCCAAGAAATTCTATGATAAAAACTTAAAAATAAAAATAAAACTAAAAACTAAAACTAAAAAACGAACATGACAAATAAAAAACTAAAAATGAAATTACACCAAAAATTTGGTGTCTACAGAGCCAGTAAATTAGAATCATTAGCAGCGGAGGATGTTTGATGGTAAGAAGGATGATAATGATTAGGAAGAGTCAAATCCTAATGCAAACCTATTGAACTGTATTTTTTCATTTAGCTACTCATTGTCCATGTGTAGTGTGTGGTATGATTAAACAATGGAAGAATTTGGGGAAGGGAAGGAGTGACTTTTTTGTATTTTATTTCTATCGTGGGGCATGAACAGATTTGGGAATGGTGAAATTTGGTGGATTTATTAATTTTAATTTATTTGTTTGTACTGTATGAAATATGAAACATAGTAGGGTCTCGAATACACTTCATGTTCATGAAATATAAGATGTTGTAGGGCCTCAAATACCTTTATGCAATTAAGATAACAATTTTTATTTTTGTTTAATAACTAGAGGAAGATAGGGATTTTTTTAGTCTAAAAGTGCATTATAGTGGTATATATGTTCAAGATCCAAAAGAGAAGTACTTGGGAGGTAGCGTAGAAACCTTCAAAGGAGCTATTGCCATGATAGTGATCAAATTAATTCTTTGAAACTTTTGCTATCTTGTATGATGTCATATGAAAGAAAAGATGATGTATAAAGTTCCTCATGAAGATAATCTACTCAAACTGTGGCAAATAGATGGTGAAGATAATGCAATTGAGGTGGTTAGCATTAGTAGAAAGATGATAGGGTGCAAATTGTAGTGCATTTATAGGTATAAATTGTTCGTTAACTATATTATTTGAGTTTTATTTTGAATGAAAGCTACTTACTTTTGCTCTAATAGGTGAAAAGCTCAATTAGAGGGAAAACGGATTAAAAACCATTGTGCAAAGAAACAATGGAAAAGGAAAAAGTCAAGAGAAAGAGGTTTGGTAGGATTGACATGTTTCAATATTTTGGTGATAACTCGATCTACATAAATTGGATTGAGATAATTCTTGATTCAATTTGAAGCTAAGAGAATGCTCTACGCTGACATCAAATATTGGTTCTCATGTTTTCATAGTAAAAAATCCAAATTACTGAAGTGTAGTTGTGCTGCGATGCTCTTACAACCAGGTCTCAGTATTTTGGGCATATTTCAACATCTAGACTCCAAATGACTTGATTTTTGCTGCATTCGAAAGTAATTCAAAGGGTTACAACTTTCATGTTTTGATCAAGAGTTGATTCGGTCCATTTGATGGAGTTTCAGGGCTTCAAAATTGATCCGCACGTAAATCTGTATCGATCCACGAACAGATCCATGACCTGCTCCGGACATTGCCAGGGATTTTGTGCTAGACATCTTCAAATTCTTTTGTGTTTTAAACTTGGCCCAATGATCATTGCCGGACATTGGGTCAATCTTCATTGGAAAAATGTGCAAAAATATAATTTTTTCAATCCAATAAAAGCCTAGACCTATCCTGTTTAGGATATATCTTCAAGAAACTATAAATAGGGATTCTTTAGGTCATTTTTAGGGTGGAAAAATATTAGGTTAGCATTAGTTCATCCTTTTTATATCTTCTTTTCTTGAGAAATCAAGAAGAAAGAGTTGAAGAATCAAAGAGGAAGAGCAAAACGGAGATCAAAACAAGGGAAATTAAAAAGTTTTCTTTACTTTTATCTTCTTATTTGTATCCTTTCCTTTGAATTCTTGGTTTTAATTATGAATGTGTTGAACTAAATTATATTTAGGGTTAGGGTTTTGTGAAGGAGTTTTGATTATTTACGTTAGTTAAGTTCTTAACTTTTGCCTTGATTTACCTCTCTTGATTCAATTATATGTATGTGATTGGCCACCATAGACATGCTCTTAGGGTTTGTATTGAACTGGGAAGGGATATACAACCATGCGCTAGATAGATAAACATATTTAGCCTAATCACGAGAGTAGATTAGGATTTGTATAACGCACTTATATCACCAAAGTTCTTAAAGGGTGTGAGGACTTGGAAATTACTTTATATGCTTCTTATAATTTTCCTTATTTTTTAATAGGTTAATTTATGGCTTCTTTTATACTAATTTACTTGCCTTAATTTTGTAAATACTTTAACGATTGAGTCAAGAGTTTTATCTTTTCTTTTATAATTTGGTGCATGTTAAGTTTCTTAGTGCATTGTGGTAGTGTGATTAATTGATGAAGTGTGTAATAAATTTGGTGGACAAGAACAGGTGTGGTGTTGGAAGGATTATTTGATTAGAAGTGTTAAAAGTGTATTAGAGGAACATAAACAAGCAATTAGAGGCTAAGACAGACAAAGAGATACGAATGGAATTGGATCATGCCACTTGTCAACGATCAAAGCTATCATTTGACCAAGACTTCTCTTCCATCTTTGTCATTTATTGAACCAAAAATTCTTTCTTTTTCTTTCCTTCTTGGCCTACTCAAAGAGAGAGAAAAAGAGAGGAAAAAACTTCTATTTTCATCTTGATTTAGTGAAGAAATCAACAAGAAATCTAAATCTAATCCGAAGAAAGTTGCAACAAAGGAGCAAGAAGACTTGTAGTGGGGTGATTTGAGAAAGAAAGCTTTAGTTTTGAATTTCTCCTTGGGGTATGAAGGTATCACGCTAAGAAACTTCCCTTCTCTTTCTTATCATGCATTTTAATGGATATATGACTTGATTATGGAAGTTTTGAGGAAGATTTCATGGTTTTGTGAAGTTGATTGAATTTTCCAACTTTGATTTATAATTTTCCAACCTTGAGATGAGAACTTCTAGCTTTGATATGACTTGTGAGCTTTGATATGCAGATTTCTAGTTGGATGTGCACTTTTAGCTTCGTTATATGATTTTTCTAGCTCTAGTAATCAATTTCCAGCTTTACTTTGCAATTTCCAGCTTAGAGTTTAAATTTCCGGCTTGGGTATATGATGTATATTAGCTAGGTATATGTTCAATTTAGTTAGTTTTTGCGGCCTAGAACAAGTAACCTTTGTATCTTATAACTTGTGGCCTTGATTAGGGTTGTTTTGCCATGAAATTAAGTTTTGAAATTGGAGGAGAAATTTAAGGAAAAACAGGGGAGATGCTGCCAGTTTCCTTTCTTGTAGTGTAAGTGAGTGAAAGTAAGAGTGGAAGTGTGATTTTTGGTCGAATTGGACTTAGTTTGCTTACAGATGCTTGAACCTACTTTGGTTGTGATGTAAGCTGAAAATTTGTCAAAACTATACATTTTATGAGAAGGAAGTAATGGTCACTTTAAACATGATTTTTAGTTGCATATGTCTAGTTTTAAACTTGAAAGTTTTAATCGTTTTCCTTCCAAAAAGGGCATGCGAATATCTTGCATATGGTTTACTAAGCGGCATGAGTTCTATTTACATAATCTTCCTTTGGTATTAACAAGCGAAGGTTGTGCATTTTGAAAACTTATTTGATTGCATTTTGCTACACGATATTTAATCGCAGATTTTGAGGGTGGCAAGAGAGCTTGACCTGAGCTTGATTTTGATAAACAGTGAATCATTGGTGAGTGTCTCCAATTGCATGGCCGGACTTACCATTTGAATGCAATACTTTCTTATTGTGTTTGGGATGGTAATTGACTTGTTTGAGTGGGCAAGGGTGTACTTTATCACACTTGCTCTAACTTGATTAAGTACTGTACACTATTTACAAATGGATTGATGTATATATGTATGACTTGATCACTGCCTAGGATCCCAAATCCCTATTGGTTAGTTGGTCGAATCGAGTCGGTAAGGGTTTGGTCGAGGAGATTGGTGAACCATAGGTACTATTTACTGTTTCTCCACTATTTATTGTGTAATCCACTGGATGTGGTCCACTGGATTCGGAATACTCGAATATTACCACTACTGTTATCGTTGGAGTTTGGACCCGGTAGAGGATTTGATCGGTGGATGGAGATGGGAGTTAAGTGGTGCTCTACTAAACTTGTTACTGTACTTCTAGGGTTGATGGAGTGTCAACTGATCCCTGACCAGCTGCTATCGAATTAGCTTGCGAGGACAAACTGTTTCCTTATACATAAAAGTGTTAATTGCTTGATTGACTGGTTACTTGAAGTGTTAATGCTTACTTTTATGAACCTTTACTTCCTTTTACTTTGAGTTTTAAATTATACATAATTGCCAACTTGCTAATTGGTTTGCATGGTGTCTTGGAACCTCACTGAGTTTTAGCTTATTCCATTAGTTTGTTTTCCCTACAGGGTTGCGAGTATGGGCATGTGACTGGGGCAGGGTGGATTTATATCTAGATCTTTTGGCTATTGTACTTGTAACAGCACTAGTGCTCATCAAGTGTTAGGATCTCAACTAGAGCTTGAATCTTTTGCTACATTTTGGGTATTTATGGATATTCGAGATAACCAAATATGTATATATATTTATGGTTGGAAACTGCTGCTTCTCTTGTTTTTGAAGTTATGATTTGTGTTTTTAAGTTGAGAGAGTGAGTCCTAACGAAAGTTAGGCAGACGGTCCGCTAAACCTTGAGGTATACCCTAAGGAAAGGTGGGGTAATCACAAAGGGTTTAATTGAATACTTGTAATCTCAAGAGAGATGTAGGATTTAATTAGCCACACTTTAGATGTATCAAGAGTAATCTAAAATACAATTGTGTGATGCATTCATAATTTGTTAAGAAATTAATTGGATAACTAATTCAAACTCTAGATCAAAATCTAAAACCCTGGTTTTTACCAATTGTTTCTCACCTTTATTTATTAGATTTGATTATCTATTTTCTTCTTTAATTAGTTAAAAATAAATTCTTTGAATTTTGTTATCTTTCTATAATAATTAAAGTAGTGGAAATTAACTTGTTCCTATGGGTTCAACCATTAGAATACTCCAGGTGATTTATTACTATGATCAACCCTGTGCCCTTGTAGAAAATCGTCGATCACAAGAATGAACAAGTTGATGTATATGTTGTCAAGGACTTCCATATAATATTTGTTAATGGTAATATTCGAGATCCAAGTGCAGCAATCGATGTGAGAAGCATAGGTTAGAAGAAGATGAATTAGCTGACCTAGAAGACGTTCCAATTCATGTGGACATAGTCAACAAGAAAGGGCGCTCAGAAGTTGTTGATCCTAGAGGAAGTGTTGATGATCAAACTAATGATGTAGTACATTCACATTCAGATTCATCCCAAGGTGAATCTTCCCATGATAGTGACTATGATTTTGCCAATGATGATGATAATGACATAATATTTAACAATTGTGTTGTTGCTCCTAAGCAAGAGTTAGGTGCTTGAATTCAAAAGTTTCAAGCTGACAGTGAAGGTAGTCTAGATTCTAGTCCATGAGGCTTTCGATCAGATACCTGCATTACCAACTTCTAGTACATGGAGAATTTGATTTATTGGTCTCAGATAAGCTCAACAATAGATCCTTTTCCTTGGATGAGGATAGTGGAAGGAAGAACCCACTACCCTATGAGATTTAGATGTGATCTTGGCATGGAAGATCCTAAATTCTAAGTTGGGTAAGTATTTGATAAGTAATAGCTATTTAAGTGGGTAGTGGACAACTATGCAGTTAAATAAGACAAAGATAGTTGGGTCGGTAAAACAAGATGCAATACAGATGAGAGTGAAATCCAAAGTTAAAAATTGTGAATGCATATTGTTTTCTTTGAAAGTTGGCCTAGGTGATGATTCTTTTGTGATCAAGATGATGGGAGCAGATGACACTTGTTGGAGGATTTTTTACAACAAGAGAATTACATTAATACTCCTACTAAAGAAGTATGCAAATTTTTAAGGTTGAACAAGAAGATAATTATTAAAGAATTTAGGGAGAAGATGCATTTGGAGTTGAATATACACACTACAAGTCAAATGTACATGACACTCATAAAAGCAAAGATCTTGATCCATGGGAGCTATAAGGAGCCATACAGAAAGTTATGAGATTATAGTGATATGCTACTAAAGTGTAATATGAGATCCATAGTGCATATAGAGACAAAATTGGATGAAGACACGGGAAAGAAAGATTTCAAAGGCTATATATTTGCTTTGAGGCACCAAATCGAGGTTTTAAATCTAGACACAGGCATGCAATTGGTATAAATGGATGCCATCTAAAATGTCCACATCCAAGAGTGTTCTTAACAGTTGTAGGGATAGATTTAAGTGACTAACTTTATCCTATTGCTTATGCTATAGTAGAGGTAGAAAATAAGAGATCTTAGAAATGGTTCATAGAATTTTTGAAATATGACCTGTCCATACATAACCAAAGAAGTTAGACATTTATTAGTGAATGACAAAGATAAACACTTTCTTAATTTTATGATCCAAAAATTAATTTAAATACATGGTTACTTACTAACTTATTCTTGTTGGCTTGAATCTAGGGTTTAACATCTATAATTCAAGATGTGATTCCGGACAAAGAGCATAAGTATTGTGTTAGGCACCTACACAACAACTTCAAAAATGTTCATCCAGGTGAAGCCTTGAAGAAGGGGTTCTAGACTTGTGCAAGATCCTCGTACATGACAAGGTTCCAAAACCAGATGAAGTCTTTGAGAGAATACGATGGAAATGCATAGAAGTGGCTATTGACAACACATCACCCTACCACTGGTCAAAATCACACTTTTGACAACAACCAAGTGTGATATCTTGCTCAATAATTTGTGTTAGAATTTTATCTCAATTATAATAGATGCACATGAGAAGCCTATCCTTGGCATGCTTGAGACAATAAGAAGTTATCTAATGAAAAGGTTGTGCACCAAATGAGAGTGGATGAAGAAGAGAAATAATAAGACCCAAAATTTTAGAAAAAACTTGAGAAGACAAAAATAGAAGCTGCTACAAATATTTGCTCAGTGATCCGAAAAAGATGAGTTTGAAGTGACATACATATATAGGAGAAAATATGAGGTGGATCTTAAGCAGCAAACCTACATAGCTAAAAGATGGGAGTTGACTAGTTTGCCCTATTCTCATGCTTTTGACTGCATTTCCTTGATATGAAGAACTTCAGAAAGCTTAGTTCATCTATGCTACTCAAGGGACAACTAGTTGAAGGCATATAAACCAGTCATAATTCCAATGGATAGCCATAATGCTCGGGTTTAACAAGAAAGGATCTTGTGTTGCCTCTTAAAAAGTCGAAGTTGCCTAATAGGCCAAAGAAATTAAGTAAAATGAAGCCTAATGAACCAAGGCCCAATTCCAAGGGTGTAACCAAACTACCTAGAATTGGACTTGTCAAAATAACATGATCAAACTACCTTGAACAAGGGCACATAGCAAGAAGATGCCCTTCTAATCATACTAGTTTTTGAACTTGCTGTGATTCTTGCAATAGAAGGCTCCCACTATCTAACACCAACACATGTTGTGAGGACTCGCAAAATTTTCTTATTTAAATTCTTATTTCGAGCTCATTTAATTATTTATTTGGCCAATTGCCTCGAATATTATTTTCTAACCTTATTAGAATTAAATACATGGTAATATAACTTCGTTATATTTTTAAAGTGACTCGTTCTAAAAATTAATTTCCTGGAGTACGTTTAGTAAAACTAGTGAATAGTACTTGGAGATTTTATCCGCGTAGTAGCACAATAAGTTTGGAATATTGGAGACTTGTACTATGGTCCTAAAATAGGTAATCTTATGAATAAATACTCAAGTGACAGTTAGTAGTGCAATCGTTATAAGAATTTATTGGAAGTTTCGCGTTATAGCGTTAAAATTGACGGTACGCGTTTTCACACGCGCGACTTTATTTGAGGGACTTTAGACCCTTATTTCGGGACAATTAAGAGTGAATAATACTTACATGAATATAAATGCATTGGAGGTTCAGTGCACTAGTGAACCAAACGCGCGAGAAAATCGAGCCCTAATCGCGCCAAACGCACCCTAATAAGAGTTGACTTTGGAGTGATTGTGCACCACCCATTTAATCTTCTCTTGGAAGCTAACTTTGATCAAAAATTCACTCCTTCTTCCTCCCAAGACAGCCGGCCAACATCTCTCTCTCACTCACTCTCTTGCTTCACAAATTCCTTCATCAAATCAACCCAAAACCTCAACCAATCTTCACCAAACTTGAAGATCATCTAGCATACTACTTGGAGGTTGGTTTTAGCTAACAAAAAGGGCTGCATTTTCACGGTTTCTTGGAGCTCTTGAGGGCCGAAAATTTCTGGGTTAAGGCACTAAGGAGGTATAACTTCATCCTACACCTTAAACTAGGATTATGATTGTGGAAATGCATCTTTAAGCTATTGCATGTGGATGGGTGGCTTGATATGGTTGTAAAATGTGATAGTGGGCTCTTTGTATTCCCACACTTGGGTTGTTGTTGCTGATTAGAGGATTAATGTTGGATTTAATGGTAGTTTAATGGTTATAATGATGGATTTACGGAGTATTATTGTTGGAAACTCAAGTAGAGGTCATGACCAGAAATTGTTGAATCTGCCCCTGTTTTGTTCGGCCATGATAAGGCCAATTTTTGGTGATTTATTGGCATGAACCTGATGTGTATTTGTTATATTATATGTGTAGAAATTTTCGTTGGAAAACATTAACGTTTGGATGGGCAAACGAATTTATTCGTGGACTAGACAAGCTGGAAAGTTATTTTCGGGTAACCCTGTCCAGCGGTAGCATTTTGACCATAACTCTGTCCTCGGGTGTCGAAATCAAGTGCCGTCGGTGGCGTTTGAAACTAGACATTCCTGGCTTTAATTTGAGATAAAATACACGTTCTGATTCTTTGTGAGTGAGCCGAACCAAATGTTTTAAGATAGCTGTCCTGTCTCTCGGATTTGCTGGAATGGTTTGTAGAAGCATCAACTTGAGGCTCAATTTTGAGCTGGTTGCTTGCCAAATTTCAGAACATCTTCTTCTGTAAACTTTTAGTCCTATGAATGTATTTTCTAACGCCATAAACCATGCCTCATTCCGAGTTAAATTGACTGAGTTGTGACCAAAACAAGAGGACTGCCCTGTTTTGGAAAAAACGTAATACTTGGACTGGTTTGGGACAAAACCTGGGAGTGATCTTATTAATTGAAGTTCTTGATGCTAAACACTTACCAAAGGTATCATGGATGTATCTTAGACCTTTATTTCACAAATGAACCATGGTTGGATAGCTTTCTTGGTTAAACGATTTGAAATTTGGAAATGAAAGTCAAAAGACAGGTTGCTTTAGAAATTTTCCTGAACATTGGATGATTAATTAACTATCTTTCCGAAGGTATTTTTCCCTTAAATTTGATAGAGAGATGCCTTTCATATAGGAGTAACATATTGCAAAATTTTATACCAATCCAAGTTCGTTTTGACTCTTAGCTAAGGTTCCAATTTTGAAAACTCAAATCTGGAAATTGTTCACCAGACTTGAATTTTCCTAACTTTGAGCTACCGTATCTCGGTGCTCGAAACTTCAATTTTCAATCCGCTTGTTCTGCCCTAAACCTTACTTAAACCTCTAATTGAGTTATAAATTTCAAGGGCTGGTTTGCAACGAGTGAATTTTTCCGAATTTCCAAAGTTAGCGAAAAAACCAACCCCGGCTTAATTCTGAATGTTCTGGAACAGCAACTTCATGCCCATTTTTGAATACCTTCCACTTAGATTCATGGAAAAGTGTCTTCTAAGAACTTTTAGTACTTTCTAAGAGGTTTCCAACGGTACCAAGTTTTATAATTTTGGACCTACTGAGTGCAAGATCTGATTTTTCTAAATTTGACGCGCAAAGCTGAAATTTGCTGATTTCTTAGAAAATGAAAATTTGAAAACTTGTTACTCCTTCTTGATGATAATTGATCGCTTTAAACTTGATTTCATGAAGGAAATCAGTTTTTCTTGTGTTAATAAAACCTCACTTTTGAACCTTTATTTTGAGTGGCTAAGGTTCTTGGTTTGAGGTATTGACTAGTCCAAATGAGCGTAACTCCTTTCTTGATTAATACGTGATTGTGAGTGAAAAATACTTGTTAATTGCTTCAGGTGCTCAAGCGAGTCTTGAAAAGAATCCCGGAGGGGACAACTAAAGATTTTCTCGCTCAATTACTTTTGAATTGGTGAGTGTCAAGTGCATGACTTGTCGTGTTTACTTGATTTACCTGCTTATATACGTGAATATCACTTGATGAGACGAGTGTGTACTTTATCGCACTCGCTCTCCTTTACTTGAACTTTACTTGTATTAACTTGGTTTTCAAAGTCGATTGAGTGAATCTCGTCGACTAAAATATACCCGTTTTCGTGTGCGTGTCGTGTTGCCATGCATGTCGTGTATGTCGTGCGTGTCTTGTTGTCGGGTGGAGTGAACCTCCTCGACTTATGGGGACGCCCAATTCTCTTAAACAATCTTGCAACTCGAGCCGGCATGGGCTTGGTCGAGAAGTTTGATAAACCAAGAGAGTAACAAAACACAACTTGATCTTTTGAGATCTTGTTCGGCATACTCGTGGAGTATCGCCCTTTCCGTGCGTGTTCAAAAATCAAAACTTGATCTCTTGAGATCTCGTGTGGCATACTCGACGAGTATCGTCTTTTTCGTGCGTGTTTGGTTTCGGATCCGAGAGGGTGGAATGTTGGTCGGAGGAAGTAATAAGTGAAGTTTCTATGGATAAAATACCCACCCGGATAACGGAGTGTCATCACGAGAGGGTATCGGATCGAGCCGTGGCGAAGCAAGAGGAAAATAGCTCCTGAGAGCTCCTATATCCTTGAATTGTTTCTTTTTATTTTTCTCGCTCGAATTGTAAATTACTTGAATATTGGGATTGTTATTTGGACAACGTGCTTGCATGTGTGTTTTCTTGGCCTCACGAGCATTTCGCTCACCCCGTAGATTTTTTTTCCTTAACAGGAATGGATGGAGTGAAACTCGTTGGAACCCTTTGGATGTACTTTTGTATTAGGGTTTCAATTGTAATTGACTAGACATTTTGGCTATTGTATATATTTGGGAATTGATGTATCTTTTGGATCCTGACGTAAGAATTGGATAACGAATGTATTTTGAACACGTGGTACAAGACTTGGATATTCGATTATGGAAGCGATTTTTCCTTATTAGACTGGTATAAATTGTTATTTATTGTTAAGTTTGAATTGATTTGTCTCGAGTCCTGGTGAGAGCTAGGCAGGCGTTCCGCGGATACCCTTGGGTTCGCCCTTGGGAGAAGTGGGGCGTCACACATGCGTCTTGTACAAGATGAATGGCCATAATAAGAGGACATGTCCAAAAAAAAGGCTAGTAGAGAATGATGCAAGCTCTTAATCCAAATGTGCAAGCTGGTAACTATGACTAGGTACTTGAAAGTTTATTTAGATATTTGCTTAGTATACAAGACTGACCCCCCTTGTGATTTTATTTTCATACCAAGTTAGTGGCAATAATAAAGTTGAAAGACCCCCTAAAAATAGTCTCAGAAGCTTCAGCAACAAGTGTGCTTCTACCAAAGTTGCTTTGCTTGTTGCAAACTAATTGATGTCTTTATTTTGCTACTAATTTTGTAACTTTTCAAAATCATAAGTAATAATTTACATGCTAGTACTGCAGGTGCTAAAGTAATTCATGTTCAGTTTTCAAGTTTGAAAGAATCTCCTACTTATGCAAAAAAGATCATGAAGTGCTCAATTTTAGAGAAAGAGGCCAAAATAGGCAAACATGTGACACTTTCTAGGCTTGAGCATAAAGAAAAAGGCATATTGCTATGTCAACTTATGGTCCATTTCCTATTTCAAATGGAAAAGGGACTAGGACAAAACAAAAAGTAAGTCTTGGCTACTGGTTTTGTTCACAAACTTTAAGTTATTCTACAATTTATTTCATAAAGTAATTATTTTGATAGTTTGTCCAATTCACATAGATTGATAGATGAAGAAGATGAAGGGGACATAATTTTCTTGTCTTGAGTTGCTACTATTGAACATTATCCTAGTCAATGTTGATGTTTGGGGAATATAATCTTTTGTATTTAATACCTATAAATGTATTAAACTACCTAATTTCGAGACTTAGACATTAATATTCAACTCTTTGGTAATGACAAGGCAATGTTAGCTTGCCTTGTCTACGTGACTCTCAATTCATTTTGGATAGCTATTTCTGGAATTGTTGACTGTATTATGAAATTGCTAATTATATTTTTTTGAAATGTTTGGTCTAGTTGCTTTTAGGGAAATGTCAAAATTTAAGGCAAAATTCTGTCAAAATTATTTTTGTCACACTAATTTTCACAATCAATGCAGCATAATATGTCCAAATTTCTGAATTGAACAACCACTAAATGCATTTCTTAGACAGTGGTTACAAAAAATGAATGTTCACCTAACCATATACCAAAGACACAATTTAAAGTTTCTAACTTCATAAATACAGCATTTTGAGTCTAAGATCCATAACACCTTATATTTTTTATTCGTCTACAACTAACAAAATACTACAACAAATCAATTCCACCACTGATGACTTGATTTTATTTTTTTATCTTTCTCATGGCCTGCTTCATTCTCCTGGTTTCTTCTTCCAACTTTACAATTTTAATTTTCATCGAATAGCTATCTTCTTTGGCTTTCCTTAGATCTTTCAATAATTTTGCCATTTGATTTCTAGTCATCTAGGGTATAGGTGGATCATATGGCACAAGAAAAAAAATTCAAAACGTTTGGTGATGACTGTAATCATATTAATAGCACCATTTATTGCACAAATTCAATATTTAATGCTAATATCTGAAAATATTTCCAAAATTTAAAAATTACCCCACAATTATTGCAGTAATGGAATCTTTTTCCTCGGTTCGCCAAAGTTCATGATGTCACTATTTAACACGATTCATGATAACCATAATGTATTGCCTCGTCCCTAATGTAGTATTCAGTTCTTCTCTTTACCCCCCTGGTGATTGCCCACTTTCTAATGTAGATTTTGATGCACTATAACTAAGACTAAAATTCATTTTTTGATGTATCCCACCAGAGAAAATTGAGAAAAGAGTTTGAACTCTATCATGTACCCTAATGGCAACAGGGAATAGCAGCTCCAAACTTGTGTTTTTAGAAGTTAATTTAAATTGAAAATATTTCTAATTCTAATTTGCTAAATGAAGAAATTTACCCTTATACGATCATTATGCCCTTCTCTGACCATATGGAATGTGTAAATCGCAATGGTGCCGCTGCATAAGTCCAACATTGGAAGTAAAAAATTAGTTTGAAAACTAATTTGGTTAAAATAACTCATAAGGGACAAAATTATTTTTAATGTAAAAGTTTAGGGTTCGAAAAGGCAAAATTTCTAATTTTAAATTTTAAAAACACCCTAAAATATTAAATCTTTTGATATACAAAGTTACATGAGTTTTATGGAACAAATTCTCGGAATAGTCTGTCAATTTTTTTTTGTAAACCATTTTTAGTGCTCCATCTTAAATTTGAGACATAATGGTCTTCTAACAAAAGTTTTTAATCCCAACCAATCCCTATGTGGTGGAGCAACTATTGTTATTCAAATCTTATTACCACCAGACAATAGAAGGAGTATATTTGTCTGTTCACCGGGGCTGACCTTTGATCAGATGAGAAAATCAATAAAAAAAATAGAAAAATGCTCAAAAATGGCAAAAAAAGATCAAATCCTTTGTCTTGAGAGACTAGTCAGAGAAACTTAGAACAAAAACAGGGCAATGAAGAAAGAGAATGCAAAGGCAGCTTTGCTGGAATTTTCTTCTCATCAAGCTCGAACCTAATTACCGCAAAACGGTAGAAATAAATATTTTGTGATGAGTGGATCTTCTCAAAGTAGAAGTTCCAACAAACTTAAATACTATAATTACAGTGTGATAACTCATCTTGTAATCTTGTGGATGGCTTCAAATCTTTCACGGAGATTTTATGGATGTTCGAAATATGGGGTAAGTAATTTAATTGAGTTTATGGCAATAAAAAAAGTACCTCACATATTGCATTAGAAATTTCACTTGAGTTGGCTTGAGAAGAAAGAGGAACTTGCAACTACTTTGAGTGATACGATGAGTCAATTTGCAACAGGGCAACTAAAGTCATCCCAGGAGTTTTGAGGTCAATGAATGCATTGGAGGCTGAAAATGAAAAACTAGCAGTTGAACATGGAAACTAGCAGTTGAACTAGAAAGATTTAAAGGCAAAACAATAAAGTTATATAGTTTGTTAATTGCTTATTTGGTGTTGGTAGTAGTCAAGGGTGTGCAATTGATAGCTCCTGTGACGCCCTCACTTCTCCCTAGGATGAACCCAAGGGTATCCGCGGAACGCCTGCCTAGCTCTCGTCAGGACTCAATACGAATCCAATTCAAACTTAAGGATAAACAACTAATAATAAAAGTCGAAGTAAAGAAAAGTCGCTTCCTTAATGGAACATTCAAATCTTACATCATAAATTACCAAAAGTACATCAACTTTCCCCAAAAATACAACTACTAGAAG
Source organism: Coffea eugenioides (assembly GCF_003713205.1). Taxonomy (NCBI): domain Eukaryota; kingdom Viridiplantae; phylum Streptophyta; class Magnoliopsida; order Gentianales; family Rubiaceae; genus Coffea; species Coffea eugenioides. The sequence continues at coordinate 29,794 of NW_020862961.1, forward strand.
TCGACTAATCAATTACATCCAAAAATTCTAATCAAAAGTAATCAAGTCGGCTTCTCCAAAATCTTTTCATTTCGAGCTCCTGTTAAGAAAAACAAACTAATGAGATGAGCTAATGCTCAGTGAGGCCAAGAAAAACATGCAAACAAATAGTTCAAATAACAATAACATTTGTACAAGAATTAAAGCTATAAAGTTCAAGTAATTCACAATTAACAATAAAACACACTCAATAAGGATACGGGAGCTCTCAGGAGTTAGATTCCACTTGCTTTGTCGAGACTCGATCCGATAACTCCACGTGATGATACTCCGTCAACCAGGTAGGTATCAAGTTCGTAAAACTCCACTTAACGTCAAGTTTCCGTCCACCGTTACACCCCCTATCGGGCCCAAACGTCGATTAGAAAAGGCAATACTACTTGAGTATGCCAAGCAAGATCTCTCAAATAGATCATGCTTTAAAATCTATCCTATGGTTTACCAAACTTCTCGACCAAGCCCATGCCGGCTCGAGTCACAAGGTTAGCCTATGAGTTTGGGCATCCCCTACTATTATAAGTATAAGTCGATGAGATTCACTCCAATCGACATTGATTCAACACAAATATAATTATAAGTCGATGAGATTCACTCCAATCGACATAGTCAATACAAGTATAATTTCATGTATGAGCAAATCGATTATTTACTCAAGTAAAAGAGAACGAGTGCGATAAAGTACACGCTCGTCTCGACAAATTTCAAAATACTTAATTAATAAGGAACAATTCAAGTATATAGCAACAATTCATGCACTTGACACTCACCAATTCAAAACAAATGAGTAAGTGCAAAATAAGATCTTTAGTGGTCCGCTCCGAGATTCTTTTCAAGATCCTCTTGAGCGCCTGAATAAATAACGATTAACTATCACTCACACATACCCACAACCACTATCAATTAAGGATTAAAGTACATTCGTTTAAAACTTAAGACAACATATTAAAAGAGCTTTAATCTCTCCAAAATCGAGATTCAAAAGTGAGGATTTAAAGTCACAAGAGAAACTAGTATCCTCCATGAAATCGAGTTTAAAACGATCTATCTATATCAATAGAAAGTGACAAGTTCTTAAAAGTTCAACTCTTAAGAAATCAGAAATTTTCAGCTTTGCACGATAAACTTGGTAAAATCAAATCTTGAGTTTGGGAGGTCCAAAATTTGAAAACTTTATACCGTTGGAAACTAGATTCAGGGCACTAAAAGTTTCTAGAAGGCACTTTTCCAAGATTCCAAGTGGAAAGCATTCATATTTCAGCTCAAAGTTGCTGATTCAAGAAGGCAAGACAGAACCAGTCTTGGTTTTCGACGATGTTTGGAAATTCGGCAAAATCCATAGGAAATGAATCAGTCTCCGATATTTATAACACAACAAGAGTTCCAAATCAAGTTTGACGTTGACTGATTTTTACAACCTGATCAGTGGATTTCCAGATTTCAAGAGAAATCTTTGGGGCATTATTTGGGTCTTGAAATGATATTGAAATTATGCTAAATTTGGTACACTAAAACTTCCATATGCGGACTACCTATCTATCAAAATTTAGGCAAAAACTCACACGGGAAGGCAGTTAACGAAATGACCAAAGTTTGTGAAATTCTTCAAAGCTAATTTGCCAACCCTATCTTCCTTTCTTTTTCAAAAGTTTTGTCTAACGAAATCAGCCCCAATTCGTTCCATTTTTGAAACCAAGGTTCCAGAACATTTAATGAGCAATTGATGGGTAAATGGCACTAAAATTTTTGAAATATAACATCCCAAAACAGACTTGACCATTCGGTCAGCAGGGAAAGGAAAATTTTTCAGTTTCCAGCTTTGTTGCAGTTTCAAAATCAAACTATATCTAACTCTACACAACTCCAAATTGAGAATGGTTTATGGCATTGGAAACTAGGTTCAAAATGCTACAATTCATCAGAAGGCATTGTTTTGAAAATCTTTTCACAAGTGGAACAAAATCGAGCCACAAGATGCAGCTTTCCAGTTTCTCTTGAATAGATAGTCAAAACAGAACAGCCGACTTTGCCAATTCGCTACGGATCATTCAAACTGAACTAGCAGGGATTTTTATACCGTTGGAAAGCTATGAATGTCTAGTTTTGAATGCCACAAATGGCACTCAATTTTGACTTTTGTATATAGAGAGTTAAGTTCGGACAAAGAACCACTGCCCGAGTACCTTGCTAGGCGTTTTGCAGATTTGAAACGTTTTCCAAAACTCAAGTTTTGGGCAACCATTCGACATGTTTTTTGAAAGACACTTTCTACACACATAATACAACATATATCCATCAATTAACAGCCAAACAAGCATCAAAATTTCGAAATAAAAAATAGAACAACATGAACAGAATTTCGGCCAGCTTGCCTTCACAATTTTTCTAACTTTCTCTCCACTTTCTAACCATAATCATCTCATTCATCACATAAACAACCACAATCAAACATTAAAGCCTCAAGTCAGCTACCTACAATCCACCTCAAGACCGCTAGCTTACAATTTAAAGCGAGAAATAAAGTTCCTCAAGTCCGCTAGCCTATAAACGCGATTAGGCTTTCAAACCCATGAAACTAACCATCCATCTTCTTATAATTTGAAAGATTAAGAGGTGAAGAAAGGTTACCTCTTCAAGTTATGAACCCTAGTTGAAAGTGAGTTTTTCTACTAAATTTTCACCAAGAAAACTCCACAAGTCTTCACCTTTCTCCAAGATGGAATGAAATCCCAAGAATCTATGAAGTTGGATGATGATTTGCAAGTGAAATTGAAGCAAAAGAATGAAGTTTCTTTCTTTCCTTTCCCTTTGCTAGGTTTGGCCGAATGGAGAGGAGAAAGTGAGAGTGTTTGAGTGTTTAGCTTGTGTTGGAAGATTGGAGGGAAAAGTAGCCACTAAGCTTGCCAAAAGTCAACTTTGAATAGTTATCGAAATAGGGTTTCGTACCACCACTTTCTCTCGGGTTTGCACTAATCTTCCAATGTAATTCCTTTAACATGTTAATTACTCATACTTACGAGTCTAATACTAATTCCTCAAATCTCCAATTAATCGGTCTGGCACGACTTTCGAGAAAATTTTGACGCGCGCGCGATAAAAGGTTAATTTTAAATATCTCACATCTAATCCCTCAATTAACTTTTCTTTGTCTACTATTGATCATTCTTAATTCTCCAAGATTATTGCACTCTCGAACCGAATATCGTCTCAAAAAACATGCATTCACTTATTTCTCACTAAACGAGTCGCAGAAAATTAATTTTGCTAACAGGACGTTTTAAAAATATAAGTGAGACATTATTCCATGAAAATGGATTTAAAATGGTTAAAATAAATTATTCGGAGAAAACGGGTGAATAAATAATTAAATAAGACAGTAAAATAGAATTAAAAGTAAGTAAAATTCGGGTCCTCACAACTCCAATGCAAAACTCAGAAAAAATCTATTGGAGTTAGGATAAGAATATTGCCTATAGTTTAAGAAGGTGGTGGAAAAAGTTGACTTGGACAATTTGCAGTTATGAAATGTAATTTTTTGAGCAATATGAAGAAGCCAACTTATAAAGTTTGACTTGATTTGTCATGTCTTTGTTGTGCTACTGCAATTTCTATACTGGATGAGTTAAGGCCAACAGTCATAAGATTCTAAACAGAACATGTTTGCAAGTGGATAACAATCTAAGTTATGAAAGTTAAATGCCACATACATACTAAAGTACTTGTCAAAAGTACAAAGTACATTTAAACTTCCAACCTTCCAATCCTTAAATAAAAAAATGACAAGCAATTCAAGATACTATCAAGTACTTCACCATAAACAAAATACACATTCTGGCTTTCTAAATTTATCTAAATGATAATATCATAACCATTAAAGATAAAGAACAAGAGCACAATCTCTAGTTGATGCATCATTTTGCTAGTTCTCCTTAAATGGACAAGTCCTCTTGTTGTGTCCAACACTATAGCACAATCAACACTTGTTTGTGTTTAAAGGGACATCATTTTCTGGAACAGAGACACTTCCAATGCTAACTCTTAGGCATTTTATAATATTATGTCCCTTTTGATGGTAGTAGCTGTATGTCATACACGTCACTCAAATTCTTGCTAATCTTGTTACTTCTGTAGAGTTAGTTTGGACCTCATCTGACTCCTTTCTTCTAACATTTTTGGGTCTCCCAGCAAGTTTAGCTTCTTGGGTGATAGAATAAACTAATTCTCAAATGGGTCGTATGTATTTGGCCTATTAAGTGGACAGGTGACAAGCTCTATGCTTTCATAGATATAGATTTCTTATAACATTGATGGACTCAGTGATCATGTGTGAAATGTATCCACCCAGTTGCACTTAGTGGATATATACATAGGAGTCAAGTCAACTCCTATTTCTGCAATCACATGTTCTTCTCTCGAGATCAATAGCAAATATGTCTCAATATATATGTTGGATCTCTAATTTGTTTTGCCCAGTAAGTCTTGCAATGCAAGATCCTACTCCCTCTATCAATTGATCTAATTTTTTCTGTACTTTTGAACATACTATAATTTGTTGCTTGGCCATCCATTTTCTCTTTGTTTGTAGCGACATCATCAAGTATATCATAATTTTCTCCAACATTCCCATAATTGGCTACTCCCTTGCTTCCAAGATTATTGAGTTATAACTTTCACAAAGATTATTGATTAGTATATCACACTTAGGATTGGTTCTAACTCCTAAAGTGTGCTCTTAACCAATGTTGAGGTGTTGTGCTCTCCAACAACCACTTGTAAGCCTTCTCATCTACTACCTTCAATCTTTCCATTTTATTGTCAAATCTAACCACGTATGTGCTCCTTACACAACTCCATATCATCTCATTTAGAGCTTTACTAGGGTGTAATTTCTTGAAGTTGTTGTGCAAGTATCTTATGCAGTGCTATGCTCAACAAATGGCAGCAACTCTTTAATGGCTAGAATTAAGCACCTGTAAAAATTAGCAACGTAATAAAAAAGGGCATCATTTTCTCAAAACATAAAATATCACTTAAGTCTTGATTTAGTGATGTCACCTTTTGTCTATCTGAAACAATAATTTACTTGCTCTAGTTATGCATTGCAAAATTTTCAATCAAGTGATTGAAGAACCACATCCAGGAATTTTTGGTCTCTACCTCCACAATAGCATATAATACTAAAAACAAGCAGTTGCTTGCATCTACTCCAACAGCAGTAAGAAGTACACTAGGATGAGGGCCTTTTAGGTGACATCCATCAACACCAATTACAAGTTTGCAAGCCTGCAAAGCTCCTTTCCTAAGTAGTTGAAGACATATGTACAGTCCTTGAACCTTTCTTTACCAGAAATCTCATCAATGTCAGCCACCATATCAACTGTTGAACCAAGATTAGATCTTTTTATCTCCTCACAATATTCCCATAGTTTGGCATATTGGTTTTTATACTATCCATATATCATAACTTTAGCCTTTTGAAATGTTCTGAACATCTGCTTGCCAATAATGTTCACATTTAAGTCATTATGCACCTTCTCTGAGAATCACCAATACTGGTACTCATGTTCATTTGCAAGTAATTCATGTATCTACTGCTGAGATAGGTAGATGCCACTAATCTTAGTTTCAACTACCTACTGCAACTATGTTTAGGTCTATTGTTTTAATTAGGTAAAAGTCTTAGCCCTTTGGCTTTGAAGCAAGGATAAATCACTTGCAATTTTTTTGTTTACGCCCTCAATCTGATTTTATAATTTTTCTTGAATACTATATCTTTGTCTCTATTTATATTGAAATTTTCAACTGCCCTCTTAAAATCCAACTTGCAAGTGTAATTTGGGTTCTTGATATAAACAGATGCTCCAAATTTTTTAAATTTTGTAACATGCCTTCTACCATTTTCTTCATCTTCTTCATTAGCAAGACTTTCCAACTTATCTAACCATGAGAAGAATCACTTTTGACTTTAATGTTTTTGCCCCCATCAGTGCAAAAGTCATCAGTCTAGCATGAATTATTCATGTCAATATTACTAGTTTGAGGATTTTTTTGCCTTTCATTTGATATTTGTTATCCCCATACAAACCTTTTCTAGCAATTCACCATTGTCATCAATATCAAAGTCCATAAATTTTTGGTATATTTCATCATCATCACATTTTCAAAGTCATATTCACTATCATGAATTGAATCATTATCACTTTCACTATCCAATTTAGTGCATACATAAGGATGTTCTCCATTTTCATTTTCATTAAGGACATCACCAAAGGTCAAGTTAATATCAAAATTCTCAAATGTATTATTAGGTCCTATCCCATTACGTTTACTACCCGTGACGACCCCACTTTCTCCTAAGGCGTACCCCAAGATTTAGCGGACCGCCTGCCCAGCTCTCGCCATGACTCACTCACTTATTTCAAATAAAATAGTTTCCAACCTCAAGAGTAAATGGAATAACAGTTCCCAAATTTAGAACGTACATGTACATTCCTTTCTATTCCAAACATTCATACAATTCCAAATATAACAAAAGATTTAAGTTCTAAATACATTCAACCCTAACCGAGCACTAGCGCGAGTACAATCGCAAAAGTTCAAAAACTAGACTATGCTAGCCTGTACCATTCTCATGCCCTCGCTCGTATCTCCTGTAAGGAAAACAAATTTAACGGAATAGAGTGAGCTAAATCTCAGTGAGGTTCCAAATAGCAAGTTGACCCTTATTTAAAAGTGCAAGTATCAAAATAATAAAGTAGCGAGCATAAGAGTTCATAAAAGTGAGCAATAACACTTCAAGTAGTAAATATCAAAATAAGAGAATGTAAAGAGTTAAAAAGAAACAATAACCCGATAAGTAATAATCATTTCAAAGTCTAAGGATACGGATGGCTGTCAAGAGCCAAATTTTCGTTACTTCACCAGAGTTTGATCAAGTAGTAATTGACACTCCGTCAACTTTCCAGTAAAGTAACCAGTCCAGTAGAGCACCACTTAACTACAATTTCCGTCCAGCATCCAAACCCCCTCCCGGGCCCAAAAATGAGCTTGAAGGTACAGACTCGGTTTACAAGGCAGAATTAAGTTGGATTTCGGCCAACTTTGAAAATTCGGCACGATTCACACGTTGCAAACCGGCCTCTGAAATTTGTAACTCAATTAGAGTTCCAAGTGAGGTTTATATCAAAGCAAGCGGATCAAGAATCGGAGTTTCGAGTACCGAGATACGGTAACTCAAAGTTGGGGAAATTCAAGACTGGAGAAGAATTTCCAGATTTGAACCTCCAACACTAGAAATTTAATTAGGTATCGAAACGAACTTGGATTGGTACCAAAATTGGTATTATTTTACTCCTATGTGAAAGGTATTTCTCTATCAAATTTCAGGGAAAAATACCCTCGGGAAGGTAGTTAACTAATCATCCAAAGTTCCGGAAAATTTCTAAGGCAATCTGCCTTTTGACTTTCATTTCCCAATTCAAATCGTTTAACCAAGAAAGCTATCCAACCATGGTTCATTTGTGAAATAAAGGTCTAAGATACATCCATGATACCTTTGGTAATGGTTTAGCATCAAAAATTTCAATTAATAAGATCGCTCCCGGGTTTTGTCCCAAACCAGTCCAAATATTACGTTTTTCCAAAACAGGGCAGTCCTCTTGTTTTGGTCACAACTCTGTCAATTTAGCTCGGAATTGAGCATGGTTTATGGAGTTTGAAAATACATTCATAGGACTAAAAGTTCACAGAAGGAAACGTTCTGAAATTTGGCAAGCAACCAGCTCGAAATTGAGCCTCAAGTTGCTGCATCTACAAACCATTCCAGCAGATCCGAGAGACAGGACAGCTATCTTAAAACGAATGGTTCGGCTCCTACACATGGAATCAGAATACGCATTTTATACCGTTGGAAAGGTATGGATGTCTAGTTTCGAATGCCACTGACAGCACTCAATTTCGATATCGAAGGACAAAGTTATGGTCAAAATGCTACCGCTGGACAGGGTTATCCGAAAATAATTTTCCAGCTTGCCTAGTTCACGAATAAATTCATTTGCCCATCTAAACGTTAATGTTTTCCAATGAAAATTTTTACACATATAACATAACATATAAACATCAGGTTCACGCCAATAAATCACCAAAAATTGGCCTTATCATGGCCGAACAAAACAGGGGCAGTTTCGGAAATTTCTTGTCATGACCTCAACTTTGAGTTTCCAACAATAATACTCCATAAATCCATCATTTTAACCACTAAACCACCATTAAATCCAACATTAATCCTCTAATCAGCAACAACCCAAGTGTGGGAATTCATAGAGCCCACTTTTCAAATTTTCCAACAATATCAAGCCATCCATACACATGCAATAGCTTAAAGATGTATTTCTACCATCATAATCCAAGTTTAAGGTGTAGGATGAGGTTATACCTCCTTAGTGCTTTAAACCAGAAATTTTCGGTCCTCAAGAGGCTCCAAGAAACCGTGAAATGCAGCCCTTTAGTTAGCTAGATCCAACCTCCAAGTAGTTTGCTAGATGGTCTTCAAGTTTGGTGAAGATTGATTGAAGTTTTGTGGTTAATTTGATGAAGAAATTTGTGAAGCAAGGGAGTGAGAGAGAGGGAAGGCTGGCCGGCTGTTGGTGAGAGAAGAAAGAGTGAAATTTGATCAAGGTTAGCTTCCAAGAGAAGATTAAAATGAGTGGTGTAAATTCACTCCAAAGTCAACCCTCATTAGGGCTCGTTTGGTGCGTTTAGGGTTCGATTTCTCTCGCGTTTGGTTCACTAGTGCACTAAACCTCTAATGTACTTATGTTCATATAAATATTATTCACTCTTAATTGTCTCGAAATAAGGGTCTAAAGTCCCTCAAATAAAGTCGCGCGTATGAAAACGCGTACCGACAATTTTAACGCTATTACGCGAAATCTCCAAGAAATTCTTATAACGATAATATTATTAACTATCACTTAAGTAATTAAATCTAAAATTACCTATTTTAAAGCCGTTGTACATGTCCCAAAATTTCCGGGCTAATTGTACTCCTAATTGGCAAAAATTCTCCAAATGTATTTTCACCTTTTCCCTAAACAAGCTCCTAAGAAAAATAATTTTTGAAACGAGACACTTTAAAAATATAACTAAATTATATTGTCATGTATTTAGGTCTAATGAGACTAGAAAATATTCCTCGTGGTAAAAATCCAATTAGATAATTTATTAAGCCATAAATTAGGCCTAAAAATAATAGTTTTTACGAGTCCTCACATCCTCTCCCCCTTAAGAAAATTTTGTCCTCGAAATTTACCTTGGTTGATGAACAAGTCTGGATACTTCTCTCTGATTGTCTCTTCAACTTCCCATGTTGCTTCCTCTACTCCGTGGTTCTTCCATAGAACTTTCACTAGTGGTATCTGCTTGTTCCTCAATTCCTTCACCTTTCGATCCAGAAGTTTTACCGGTCTCTCCTCATAGGTCAGGGTTTCATCGATCTCAATATTCTCCGGTTGTAAAACATGAGAGGGGTCTGGATGATATTTCTTAAGCATGGACACATGGAACACATTATGAATTCGAGATAAGCTCGGTGGTAATTCCAGCTTATAGGCTACATTCCCAACTCGTTGAATAATCTTATAAGGCCCTACAAACCTTGGTTGTAGTTTCTTCCCTTTTCCGGACATCAAACTTGCTTTTAAAGGCGTAATCTTGAGAAATACCATATCTCCAACAGTGAACTCCAAATCCTTTCTTCGATTATCGGCATAACTCTTTTGTCTACTTTGAGCAGTTTGAATCCTTTGCCGTACTAACTTTACCTTTTCATTAGCTTCCTCAATCCAAGACACGGTAGTCGGGTCTAAAATTTTTCGTTCACCTATTTCATCCCAACAAATTGGAAACCTACATCTCTGACCATAAAGTGCCTCATACGGGGCCATCTGAATAGAAGAGTGGAAACTATTATTGTTGGCAAATTCCACTAAAGTCAAAAACTTACTCCAACTCTCTCCAAAGTCCAGAACACAAGTCCGTAACATGTCCTCAAGAGTTTGAATTGTCCCCTCCGACTGTCTATTCGTCTGGGGATGGTAAGTGGTACTAAAGTTCAATTTAGTCCCTAATACTTCTTGCATCTTTTGCCGGAACCTCGAAACAAATCTTGGATCTCTATCCGATACGATACTGACAGGTATTCCATGCAACCTAATGATCTCATCCAAATACAACCTGGCCAACTTCTCCAATGGATATTTCATATTAATCGGCAGAAAATGAGCTGATTTGGTCAATCTATCTACGATTACCCAAATCGCATCATGGCCTTTCTGTGTTCTTGGTAACCCCGATACAAAATCCATAGTGATATTCTCCCATTTCCACTCAGGTATTTCTAGAGGTTGCAAAAGCCCTGATGGTTTCTGATGTTCGGCTTTAACCTGTTGACAAATTAAGCACGTTTGGACAAATTGGGCGATCTCCTTCTTCATATTTTCCACCAATAAAGACTCTTCAAATCCTGATACATTTTATTCCCTCCTGGATGTACTGTAAACTTTGATCGGTGTGTCTCTTCTAAAATTTCCTTTCTAAGCCCTTCATCCTTCGGCACAACTATCCGATTCCGAAATCTCAATACACCGTTCGGTCCCAAGTTAAAATCCGATTTGTCCCCCTTTTTAACCTTTTCCGACCATTTCTGTACTTCAGTGTCCTTTCCTTGTGATTCTTTGATACGTTCCATCAAAGGAGAATTCAATACAATGTTTCCCAGAATTACTTTCCTCGGTTCCAATCGAGGATTCCACTGACTAACTTCTTCCAACAATTCAAATTCCTTAATCATCAATCCAGCCATCTGTACTTGACGACTCAAAGTATCAGCCACTACATTAGCTTTCCCTGGATGGTATTTAATCGTACAGTCATAGTCTTCCAAAAATTCCATCCATCTACGCTACCTCAAATTCAGTTCCTTTTGAGAAAATAAGTACTTAAGGCTTTTGTGGTCTGTAAAAACCTCAAATGTCACTCCATACAGGTAATGCCTCCATTTCTTTAAAGCAAAGACCACAGCTGCTAACTCCAAATCATGAGTCGGGTAATTTTCTTCATGCGGTTTCAATTTCCTAGAGGCATATGCTATCACCCTGTCATTTTGCATTAGAACACACTCCAATCCTTCCTTAGAAGCGTCTGTGTAAACCACAAAACTATCCTTTCCATTTGGCAAAGCTAACACAGGTGCCATTGTCAGCCGTCCTTTCAATTCCTGAAAACTTTCCTCACACTTAGGATTCCATATAAACTTCCCATTTTTCTTGGTCAATTCAGTCATGGGTCCAGCAATTTTCGAAAAATCTTGAATGAATCTCCGGTAATACCCTGCTAATCCAATAAAACTCCGAACCTCGGTAGGATTTTCCGGTCGTTTTATTTCGAAACAGCTTCAACTTTAGCTGGATCCACTTTAATCCCATTCTTAGAAATTATCTGTCCCAAGAAAGTCACTTCTTTTAGCCAGAATTCACACTTACTAATTTAGCGTATAGTTGATGTTTCCTTAAAGTTTGCAAAACAATTCTCAAATGCTTTTCATGATCCTCCACATTTTTAGAATATACCAAAATATCATCAATAAACACCACTACAAATTGGTCCAAATAGGGCTTAAAAATCCTATGCATTAAATCCATAAAAGCAGCAGGAGCATTTGTTAACCCAAATGGCATCACGGCAAACTCAAAATGCCCATATCTCGAGTTAAAAGCAGTCTTGGGTATGTCCCTCTCCAAAATCCTTAACTGGTAATAACCCTGTCTCAAATCTAATTTTGAGAATACTACAGCTCCTTGCAATTGGTCAAACAACTCATCAATGTGGGACAGTGGGTATTTATTCTTAATCGTAACATCATTTAAGCCTCGATAATCTATACATAACCTCAAACTCCCATCTTTTTTCTTTACAAACAAAATTGGGTCTCCCCACGGGGAATTACTCTCTTTTAAAAATTCCCTTTCCAACAGGTCTTGCAGTTGTAATTTCAACTCTTTCAATTCCGCTGCAGCCATCTGATATGGTGTTCTAGAAATAGGTGCCACTCCCGGAATCACATCGATCTTAAAAGCTATTTCCCGTTCCGGGGGTAGAGACTCCAATTCTTCAGGAAAAACATCTGAAAAATCCTTTACTACCGGTGTGTCTTCCAAATTCACCTTATCACTAGGAGTGTTAATAAGAAAAGCCAAATACCCTTGAGCTCTTTTACTTAATAATTTTCTAGCCCGAATTCCTGAAATAAGTGCAGACGAAACTAATCTACCCCTTACATCCAGTTTCAGGGTTGCTTCACCTGGAATATGCAACTCTACAATTTTCGTCCTACAGTTTAACTGAGCATTATAACGGGCTAACCAATCCATTCCCAAGATTACATCGTATCCCTTAATCGTCAAACCGATCAAATCGACCCATAATTTTCGTTCCCCTACATAGATTTCACTATTCCTGTACTCCAGATTAGCAATTAAACTTTTGTCTCCAGTAGGTGTTTTAACCTCCAAGTCATATGGTAACTTAATTGGCTTCAAGTCTATCTCATTCATGAAGTTAGGGTTTACAAAGGAATGAGTTGCACCCGGATCAATTAAAGCCCTAACTAAATGGTGAAAGATTGGGATTGTACCTTCTACCACCTCAGTTGCCTCAAGAACTTGTTGATAATCCAGTGCATAAACCCTGGCCGGTACTTTCGGTCGGCTCCCTCCGGCACTGGTCTGCTTAGAAGTTGACTTTTCTGGCCTTTGAGCATTTCCCCCTGTCTTTGGTGATTTTGGACAATTGCCGACTTGATGTTCCGTACTACCACAAAATAAACATTTCCCCAACTTTCTCCAGCAATCGTTCTCAGAATGGTTGGGTTTACCACAATACCCACATGTAATTTGAGGAGTCACAGTCGATCCAACAGAAGGTGCCCCCCTAACTTGAGTCGTCCCGCTACGACCTCCTCTAGATAGAGCTCCCCTAGAAGCTCCAGCAGTTCTCGTTCCTCCTTCTCCTCTTCCCATTTTAGAAGGGTGTACATTCTTACTGGTCTGCCCAGAAGTGCGACTAGGAAAATTCCTTTTTTTGTTGTGAAAATCCCTCACTTGAGATCTTGCATTCTCAACCCTTTGCGCTTTCTCTAAAGCCTCAATAAAGGTAGAGATTTGGGCTACAGCCAGGCCCTTCTGAAGTTCCACATTAAGTCCCTGTACAAACCTTCTAATCCTCCTCCGTTCATTGGCTACTAACTCGGGAGCGTATTTGGAAAGTTTAGTGAACTTCCCTTCATACTCTGCTACAGTAAGGGTTCCTTGTTTCAACTTAATAAATTCATCCTCACTCTTCTCTTGGATTAAGGGCGGAAGAAACTTTTCATTAAACTCCCTTGTGAAATTCTCCCAAGTCCAAGGGGTTTGAACCCTCTCCCATTTTCCTTTTATCAGATCCCACCAAGCACGGGCTACTCCCTCAAATTGGAAAGCAGCAAAGTTCACTCGCCTATCCTCAGTGTAATCTAAAGCAGCGAATATGTTGGTCATCCTTTCTAACCAATTCTCCGCGACCTCAGGATCAGACTCGCCAAGGAACTTAGGCGGGTTAAATTTTAAGAATCTCTCTAGGGCTCTATCCTCTCCTCTTTCCTGACCCCAGGCTGGTTAAACGGTCCAGGTCCTTGTCTATCAGCTAAACGCTCTAGGATATCTGTCATCCTATTAATGGCAGTAGCCACTTGATTACCCTCTATATTTTCCTGGCCCTGGATCGGTCCAGTTGCTGATCCCTGGTCATTCCCCTGAGGTTGGGCCGGTCTAGTCCCCCGCCCACGGCCTCGACCACGGCCTCGACCCCTTCTTAACCCTTCCATAACTTAGGCGTGCCTAATGCAAGAAATAAATAAATAAATTATGCGGTGCAAAGTAAAGAGCAGGAGCCGATCAAGAAAATATTGAAATTAACAATAATTTACATTCATTAACATATCAAATTCATACAATTAGCAAGTCATGGGGTAGTCACAAAAGTATAGCACACAAGTGCCACAGAAGTACTTTTAGTCACAGAAGACTAAAGTAAGAGCAAGTGCGTCAAAATAAGCCACACAGTCATGCAAAATACAATGGTCTCAGCACTTAGCATCACCCCAGCTAATTCTAGCTATACTGGTCAAAAGAGTCAGAAGAGTGGTCAAACTGCCTAGACCTAGTCCACAGTAGGACTATCAGGAGGAACCTCCTCCTCAGGGTCCTCCTCCGGATCCTCCTCAGAGTCCTGGGCTACCCCCATAGCCTCATCGACTAGTCTAGTGGCATCAGCTACAATATCGGAAGCCCGACTACGGACCTCCTCTCTCAGTCTAGTAAGCTGAGCTCTAGTGCTCCGGAGCTCCTCATTAACCACAGCAGATGTGGCAACCTCGCCCTCAATCACCTCCTCAAGCTCGGCGACCCTCTCGCCCTGAGCACTCACCATCTGTCGTAGCTCGTCCACCTCAGCCTGTAAGTCCAAGTTGGCAGTCACCAACTGACGACGCTCGTCGTCCAAGGCCAGTACAACATGATTTGGGTAAGCAAAACTCACCCTACAAGCACATCAGGGGTATCGAGGATCAGGCGAGTAGCGTACACGAGCTTCCCCAACTAAAGCTCGGTAATAGATAGGCCTAGGAGGCACTACATGACCATTCGCATGGCCATCCCCGTTAGCTGCCGGAACTCCATTTCCGTTTTCCATCCCTGCAAAATAATAGCACTTTTCGGGTTAGAAATTTAAATCACTATCTAGTTCGAACGTCGTTTATGCATGCCTAACCCGATCATTAGTATGTCCCAAATACCCTTTAAAGTATAACTTAACTATGTCCGGAGTCGTCAGGATCTTCTCAAGGGGATAGAAGTATCCATAGGTCTCCCATATTAGCATCTCTAACCCTTAAGCGCTCTGATACCACTGTGACGCCCCTACTTCTCCCTAAGGCGAACCAAAGGGTATCTGCGGGACGCCTGCCCAGCTCTCGCCAGGACTCACGCAAAACATTCAAGCTTATAACTAATCTAATAGTCACATGTACAAAACATAAATACAGTGATGCGGAAGCGTTCAAGTTAACCATGGTCATCTATTATCCAACCCGTACATCGGGTGTTCAAAATACAACTTTAAACCCAAATTCATCTCATGCCCAAATGCTACATTCCAAATACAAAAGTACAACCCAAAACCAAGAGGCATAGACAAAACGATGACGGAAACCCTAAACAAAAGTACATCAAGAGGGTTTCTCCAATACGTCCCCGGATCCAGTCATGTTAAGGAAAACAAATCTACAGGGTGAGCAAAACGCTCGTGAGGCCAAGAACACACATGCAAGCACATTGCTCAGATAACAATCTCAATTTACAAGTCAAGCAATAATATTGCAATAATTAACAATTCGAGCGGGAAAAGTAAACAGAAACAATTCAAGAATATAGTAACTCTCAGGAGCTGAGTTCCACTTGCACGAGCAATAACCTCCACGAATTGACACTCCGTCAATTGGGTAGGTTTAGTCCGTAGAACTCCACTTAACCTGTCCCCTTTCACCTTACATACCCCTGTATCGGGCCCGCCTGTCATTAGTTTGTGGCGATACTATTCGAGTATGCCAAGCAAGACCTCTCATTAGGTCAAGTTTATATATCTCATGGTTCGCCAAGGTTCCCGACCAAGCCCATGCTGGCTCGAGTCCAAGGTCGGCCAATAAGATTTGGGCGTCCCCCATGTGCACTTGTGTGTCGAGGAGATTCACTCCAATGACGTATGCAGCTAGCATACCAATACATTTCATTCATTCAATGCATTTCAATCATTAAAATTTCATTTCTAATGAGAACGAGTGTGGTAAAGTACACACTCGACTCCACTTTCAAGATTTCCAATTATTAATAACAATTAAACATGTAACAAGGTTACATACACCTGACACTCACCAAATATT
>NW_020862962.1:0-25241 GCF_003713205.1 Coffea eugenioides
CCAGGGAAATCATAGCACTTGAACACCCAACGCTCAAATAGATCATTTAACATTAACATTAACATTAAGAGGGAGCCCCTTCTTGAGCTCCAGATAAACATGAACATGAACCATAAACAGAGTGGAGACGTTGGTGTCCAGCACAAGACTTTTCCAGAACTCATTGAAGCCAAATCATGTCATGAACTCACATGCAGGCACACATGATATGCAATCGAGTATATAATGCAAGAAACATTTCACAAGTACTTTGGAAATAGTTTAGGATCAGTCACCTCCACGGCTCAGAAATCATCCAGCATATAACATTGCCTTGCTCAAATCCAAGTCTTAGATCACAAACTCAATGCAAACAAATCCCTTCAAAGTTCGGACAGCACTTCCCCTGAATTTGCTAACTTTTCCAGCCATCTTGGCTTCATTATTTCCTCATTCCAACCCAAAGGTACACACACAACAACAAGTTCAGCCAATAGCCATTTCAAGCACCTCCAAGTTTAGTTACTAAGTTACAAGTCAAAGCATAGGGAAAAAGTCGGGAAATGAAAGTTAAGCTCAAAACCAGAAAAACAGGTTTTGATGTCATTTTGCGGTAATGGCACCAAAGGCGCTACGATTGTCGGATGAAGGTGTAAGACCCACCATTTTGAAGCTAAGAGACAGGGCTACAATATTTCAGAAGGTCACTCAACCCAGTTTCGAGTGTAACCAGGTCAAAAATGCAAGATACCATACCAGAATCACAAAAAAAGATTCACAGAACGCATTTTAGCGGAAACATCATAACTCAGGCTCTCCAAGTCCAAATCCAGAAATTCCAAATCCAGATGAAAGCTAAGAAACAGGGATAAATTTCATCAGAAGGCCTCAACTACCATTTCGGAAGAAATTCCAGCCAAAACAACCAATTACAGGCGCAATTCTTACATTCGGGTAAAACCATAACAGCAATAGTAATTTCGACTTTTCTCATTCTACACTACTCCGATTGACCTGAAATTTTGCAGGAACCTCTAAAACATCATTCCCTACAAATTTCATGATTTAATCCAAGGCCAATTCGGCCTCTAACTAGGAGCTAAAATTCGGGCAGAATGTTCCTTCACAAAACCTAATTTTCTGAAATTTCTTCCAAAACAGAAATTGATTGCAATTGTCCACTTTTTCCACCTTCTAGAATCATTATATACCATTTCCAATCATCATAGATAGCCAGACAATCATGTTCATATTAAACCAGAAAAATCCCCAAAAATAATAAAACTTCATCAAGTCAACCACAACTCAAGATATAATCCATCAAACCATCTCTTTAGCCATCACAAGTCACTAATTTAGCATAATCAAGAACAAAGAAAGGATTGCTAGACATGAACCTTGAAATATCAAGAAAGTTGATGGCTTAGTCCTTTGCCTTCTCTAATCACTCCACCACTACCCTCAATCTTCCTAAACAAGTGACTTTTGTGGAGGAATTTGAAAGTTTAACGGTTGATTCACAAGATTGAGCAAGAAATGGAGTTGGAGTTCAAGGCTTTCTTCTTGTATTTTTGCTCCAAGATGTTCAGCCAAGACAAGCTTAAAATGGAGAGAAATTGGTCAATTTTTGAGGTTTAGTAAAGGTGATGCAAATTAGTCAAAGTCCAACTTTGAATAAGAAGGTGACACATGTCACCTTTTGGTTTAAAACTTATCTTTTTGTCTCTCCAATACAAATATCTTAACACTTTGTAAAATAATATCACTTAATACAAAATTCCAACAAGTTGTCAAAAATATAATGCATTTACCGCACTTGCGGGTCCCACGTTCAAAATACGCTTTTAATTTCTCAAAAACTAACCGATACTAGAAAAATCATTTTCAAACTATCTTTGCTCATAAACTTTATCTGGAGAATTTTTCTAATAAAGAAAATGTAGAAAAGGCGGGCGATTAAATAAAATAAACCCTAGAAAATTAGAAAATTTCCGGGTTCTCACTCTCATACTTTTCGGGGTGTCACAAACTCCCCTCCTTAAAAGAATGTCATCATCGACATTCCCTCTTGTACCAATCAAGTCGAGACATCCCGCAAGAATCACTAATATTGCAAACCAAACCCACAGTCCAGCATCCTAAACTTCAAGCCTAGGATACACTACAGAGATCTGAAGCCTAAGCTCTGATACCAACTGTGACAGCCCCACCTCCCCCTAAGGCGAACCAGAGGGTTCGGCGGGCCGCCTGCCCAACTCTCGCCGGGACTCAGTCGTTCACTACATTCCTCAAACAGATTACAAGATAAAACTCAAATATTACATCAAATTCTCCAAAAAAATTACATGTCATAAGCGAAGCGGAAACAATTCCCAACTATACATAAAATGATTCCCAAATCCAAACTGTTCAAGATATAGGCCATCCAGACATGTGAATAAGCACAACATGTCCTTCCTTCGCTTTGAGTCCTGTGGAGGGGAATAAAATATTTTTGCGGTGAGCTAGAAGCTCAGCGAGTAACCAGTAAAATCATTAAACAAATATATTTCACAATGTTGCATTTCGATCATTTCGATGATGTCATGATTCAGAGATCAAATGTTCGTTTAGTGCTCTCGTGAGCCAGGGAAATCATAGCACTTGAACACCCAACGCTCAAATAGATCATTTAACATTAACATTAACATTAAGAGGGAGCCCCTTCTTGAGCTCCAGATAAACATGAACATGAACCATAAACAGAGTGGAGACGTTGGTGTCCAGCACAAGACTTTCCCAGAACTCATTGAAGACAAATCATGTCATGAACTCACATGCAGGCACACATGATATGCAATCGAGTATATAATGCAAGAAACATTTCACAAGTACTTTGGAAATAGTTTAGGATCACTCACCTCCACGGCTCAGAAATCATCCAGCATTTAACATTGCCTTGCTCAAATCCAAGTCTTAGATCACAAACTCAATGCAAACAAATCCCTTCAAAGTTCGGACAGCACTTCCCCTGAATTTGCTAACTTTTCCAGCCATCATGGCTTCATTATTTCCTCATTCCAACCCAAAGGTACACACACAACAACAAGTTCAGCCAATAGCCATTCAGCAACCTCCAAGTAGTACTAGTACAAGTCAAGCTAGGGAAAAGTCGGGAAATGAAAGTTAAGCTCAAAACCAGAAAAACAGGTTTTGACGTCATTTTGCGGTAATGGCACCAAAGGCGCTACGATTGTCGGATGAAGGTGTAAGACCCACCATTTTGAAGCTAAGAGACAGGGCTACATTATTTCAGAAGGTCACTCAACCCAGTTTCGAGTGTAACCAGGTCAAAAATGCAAGATACCATACCAGAATCACAAAAACAGATTCACGGAACGCATTTTAGCGGAAACATCATAACTCAGGCTCTCCAAGTCCAAATCCAGAAATTCCAAATCCAGATGAAAGCTAAGAAACAGGGATAAATTTCATCAGAAGGCCTCAACTACCATTTCGGAAGAAATTCCAGCCAAAACAACCAATTACAGGCGCAATTCTTACATTCGGGTAAAACCATAACAGCAATAGTAATTTCGACTTTTCTCATTCTACACTACTCCGATTGACCTGAAATTTTGCAGGAACCTCTAAAACATCATTCCCTACAAATTTCATGATTTAATCCAAGGCCAATTCGGCCTCTAACTAGGAGCTAAAATTCGGGCAGAATGTTCCTTCACAAAACCTAATTTTCTGAAATTTCTTCCAAAACAGAAATTGATTGCAATTGTCCACTTTTTCCACCTTCTAGAATCATTATATACCATTTCCAATCATCATAGATAGCCACACAATCATGTTCATATTAAACCAGAAAAATCCCCAAAAATAATAAAACTTCATCAAGTCAACCACAACTCAAGATATAATCCATCAAACCATCTCTTTAGCCATCACAAGTCACTAATTTAGCATAATCAAGAACAAAGAAAGGATTGCTAGACATGAACCTTGAAATATCAAGAAAGTTGATGGCTTAGTCCTTTGCCTTCTCTAATCACTCCACCACTACCTTCAATCTTCCTAAACAAGTGACTTTTGTGGAGGAATTTGAAAGTTTAACGGTTGATTCACAAGATTGAACAAGAAATGGAGTTGGAGTTGAAGGCTTTCTTCTTGTATTTTTGCTCCAAGAGGTTCGGCCAAGACAAGCTTAAAATGGAGAGAAATTGGTCAACTTTTGAGGTTTAGTAAAGGTGATGCAAATTAGTCAAAGTCCAACTTTGAATAAGAAGGTGACACCTGTCACCTTTTGGTTTAAAACTTATCTTTTTGTCTCTCCAATACAAATATCTTAACACTTTGTAAAATAATATCACTTAATACTCCAACAAGTTGTCAAAAATATAATGCATTTACCGCACTTGCGGGTCCCACGTTCAAAATACGCTTTTAATTTCTCAAAAACTAACCGATACTAGAAAAATCATTTTCAAACTATCTTTGCTCATAAACTTTATCTGGAGAATTTTTCTAATAAAGAAAATGTAGAAAAGGCGGGCGATTAAATAAAATAAACCCTAGAAAATTAGAAAATTTCCGGGTTCTCACTCTCATACTTTTCGGGGTGTCACAAACTCCCCTCCTTAAAAGAATGTCATCATCGACATTCCCTCTTGTACCAATCAAGTCGAGACATCCCGCAAGAATCACTAATATTGCAAACCAAACCCACAGTCCAGCATCCTAAACTTCAAGCCTAGGATACACTACAGAGATCTGAAACCTAAGCTCTGATACCAACTGTGACAGCCCCACCTCCCCCTAAGGCGAACCAGAGGGTTCGGCGGGCCGCCTGCCCAACTCTCGCCGGGACTCAGTCGTTCACTACATTCCTCAAACAGATTACAAGATAAAACTCAAATATTACATCAAATTCTCCAAAAAAATTACATGTCATAAGCGAAGCGGAAACAATTCCCAACTATACATAAAATGATTCCCAAATCGAAACTGTTCAAGATATAGGCCATCCAGACATGTGAATAAGCACAACATGTCCTTCCTTCGCTTTGAGTCCTGTGGAGGGGAATAAAATATTTTTGGGGTGAGCTAGAAGCTCAGCGAGTAACCAGTAAAATCATTAAACAAATATATTTCACAATGTTGCATTTCGATCATTTCGATGATGTCATGATTAAGAGATCAAATGTTCGTTTAGTGCTCTCGTGAGCCAGGGAAATCATAGCACTTGAACACCCAACGCTCAATAGATCATTTAACATTAACATTAACATTAAGAGGGAGCCCCTTCTTGGAGCTTCCAGATAAACATGAACATGAACCATAAACATGAGTGGAGACGTGGTGTCCAGACAAGACCTTTTCCAGAATCATTGATGCCAATCATGTCATGAACTCACATGCAGGCAGCACTATGAATATGCAAATCGAAGTATATAATGCAAGAAACATTTCACAAGTACTTGGAAATAGTTTTTAGGATCAGTCACCTGCCAGCGGCTCAAATCATCCAGCATATAACATTGCCTTGGCTTTCAATCCAAGTCTTTTAGATCACCAAACTGCAATGCTAAACAAATCCTTCAAGTTCGGACAGCACTTCCCCTGAATTTGCTAACTTTCCAGAACATCATGGCTTCATTATTTCTCATTCCAACAAGGGTACACACACACAACAAGTTCAGCAGCCCAATAGGCCATTAAGCACCTCCAAGTAGTACTAGTACAAGTCAAGTAGGGAAAAGTCGGGAAATGAAGTTAAGCTCAAAACAGAAATAAACAGGTTTTGACGTCAATTTTGGCGGTATGGACAAGGCGGCTTATTCGATTGTCGGATGTAGGTGTAAGACCCACGCATTTTGAAAGCTAAGAGACAGGGCTACAATATTTCCAGAAGGTCTCAACCCAGTTTAAGAGTGTAAACCAGGTCAAAAATGCAAGATACCATACCAGAATCACAAAACAGATTCAACGAAACGCATTTTAAAGCGAAACATCAATAACTCAGGACTCCAAGTCCAAATCCAGAAATTCCAAATTCCAGATGAAAGCTAAGAACAGGGATAAAATTTATGCAGAAGGCCTCAACTACCATTTCGGAAGAAATTCCAGAGCCAAAAACCATTACGGCGCAATTCTTTACATGGTAAAACCCGTACAGCAATAGTAATTTCGACTTTTCTCATTCTACACTTTTACTCCGAATTGACCTGAAATTTTGGCAGGAACTCTAAAACATCATTCCTACAACTTTTCATGATTTAATCCAAGGCCAATTTCGGCCTCTAACTAGGAGCTAATTCGGGCAGAATGTTCCTTCACAAAACCTAATTTTCTGACAATTTCTTCCAAAACAGAAATTGATTGCAATTGTCACTTTTCCACTTCTAGAATCATTATATACATTTCCAAATCATCTAGATAGCCAACAATCATGTTCATATTAACGCAGAAAAATCCCAAAAATATAAAAACTTCAGCAAGTTAACCACAACTCAAGGAATATAATCCATCAAACCATCTCTTTTAGCCATCACAAGTCACTAATTTAGGCATAATCAAGAACAAAGAAAGGATTGCTAGACATGAAACCTTGAAATATCAAAGAAAGTTGATGCTTAGTCCCTTTGCCTTCTTAATCACTCCACGCACTGACCTCATCTTCCCTAAACAAGTGACTTTTGTGGGAATTTTGAAAGTTTAACGGTTATTCACGAAGATTGAGCAAGAAATGGAGTGGTTAGTTCATGCTTTTCTTTCTCTTGTATTTTTGCTCCAAGATGTTCGTCCAAGACGCTTAAATGGAGAGAAAATTGGTCAATTTTTGAGGTTTAGTAAAGGTGATTGCAATTAGTCAAAGTCCAACTTTGAATAAGAAGGTGACAGCTGTCACCCTTTTTGGGTTAAAACTTATCTTTTTGTCTCTCGCCAATACAAATATCTTAACACTTTGGTTAAAATAATATCATTAATACAAATTCCACAAGTTGTCAAACAAATAATAATGCATTTACCGCACTTGCGGGTTCCCACGTTCAAAATACGCTTTTAATTTCTCAAAACTAACCGATACTAGAAAAATCATTTTTCAAACTATCTTTGCTCATAAACTTTATCTGGGAATTTTTCTAATAAAGAAAATGTAGAAAAGGCGGGCGATTAAATAAAATAAACCCTAGAAAATTAGAAAATTTCCGGGTTCTCACTCTCATACTTTTCGGGGTGTCACAAACTCCCCTCCTTAAAAGAATGTCATCATCGACATTCCCTCTTGTACCAATCAAGTCGAGACATCCCGCAAGAATCACTAATATTGCAAACCAAACCCACAGTCCAGCATCCTAAACTTCAAGCCTAGGATACACTACAGAGATCTGAAGCCTAAGCTCTGATACCAACTGTGACAGCCCCACCTCCCCCTAAGGCGAACCAGAGGGTTCGGCGGGCCGCCTGCCCAACTCTCGCCGGGACTCAGTCGTCCACTACATTCCTCAAACAGATTACAAGATAAAACTCAAATATTACATCAAATTCACCAAAAAAATTACATGTCATAAGCGAAGCGGAAACAATTGCCAATTATACATAAAATGATTCCCAAATCCAAACTGTTCAAGATATAGGCCATCCAGACATGTGAATAAGCACAACAAGTCCTTCCTTCGCTTTGAGTCCTGTGGAGGGGAATAAAATATTTTTGGGTGAGCTAGAAACTCAGCGAGTAACCAGTAAAATCATTAAACAAATATATTTCACAATGTTGCATTTCGATCATTTCGATGATGTCATGATTCAGAGATCAAATGTTCGTTTAGTGCTCTCGTGAGCCAGGGAAATCATAGCACTTGAACACCCAACGCTCAAATAGATCATTTAACATTAACATTAACATTAAGAGGGAGCCCCTTCTTGAGCTCCAGATAAACATGAACATGAACCATAAACAGAGTGGAGACGTTGGTGTCCAGCACAAGACTTTCCCAGAACTCATTGAAGCCAAATCATGTCATGAACTCACATGCAAGCACGCATGATATGCAATCGAGTACATAATGCAAGAAACATTTCACAAGTACTTTGGAAATAGTTTAGGATCACTCACCTCCACGGCTCAGAAATCATCCAGCATATAACATTGCCTTGCTCAAATCCAAGTCTTAGATCACAAACTCAATGCAAACAAATCCCTTCAAAGTTCGGACAGCACTTCCCCTGAATTTGCTAACTTTTCCAGCCATCATGACTTCATTATTTCCTCATTCCAACCCAAAGGTACACACACAACAATAAGTTCATCCAATAGCCATTCAGCAAGCTCCAAGTAGTACTAGTACAAGTCAAGCTAGGGAAAAGTCCGGAAATGAAAGTTAAGCTCAAAACCAGAAAAACAGGTTTTGACGTCATTTTGCGGTAATGGCACCAAAGGCGTTACGATTGTCGGATGAAGGTGTAAGACCCTCCTTTTTGAAGCTAAGAGACAGGGTTACAATATTACAGAAGGTCACTCAACCCAGTTTCGAGTGTAACCAGGTCAAAAATGCAAGATACCATACCAGAATCACAAAAACAGATTCACAGAACGCATTTTAGCGGAAACATCATAACTCAGGCTATCCAAGTCCAAATCAAGAAATTCCAAATCCAGATCAAAGCTCAGAAACAGGGATAAATTTCATCAGAAGGCCTCAACTAACATTTCGGAAGCAATTCCAGCCAAAACAACCAATTACAGGCGCAATTCTTACATTCGGGTAAAACCATAACAACAATAGTAATTTTGACTTTTCTCATTCTACACTACTCCGATTGACCTGAAATTTTGTAGGTACCTCTAAAATATCATTCCCTACAAGTTTCATGTTTTAATTCAAGGCCAATTCGGCCTCTAACTAGGAGCTAAAAATTCGGGCAGAATGTTCCTTCACAAAACCTAATTTTCTGAAATTTCTTCCAAAACAGAAATTGATTGCAATTGTCCACTTTTTCCACCTTCTAGAATAATTATATACCATTTCCAATCATCATAGATAGTCACACTATCATGTTCACATTAAAACAGAAAAATTCCCAAAAATAATAAAACTTCATCAAGTCAACCACAACTCAAGATATAATCCATCAAACCATCTCTTTAGCCATCACAAGTCACTAATTTAGCATAATCAAGAACAAAGAAAGGATTGCTAGACATGAACCTTGAAATATCAAGAAAGTTGATGGCTTAGTCCTTTGCCTTCTCTAATCACTCCACCACTACCTTCAATCTTCCTAAACAAGTGACTTTTGTGGAGGAATTTGAAAGTTTAACGGTTGATTCACAAGATTGAGCAAGAAATGGAGTTGGAGTTGAAGGCTTTCTTCTTGTATTTTTGCTCCAAGATGTTCGGCCAAGACAAGCTTAAAATGGAGAGAAATTGGTCAATTTTTGAGGTTTAGTAAAGGTGATGCAAATTAGTCAAAGTCCAACTTTGAATAAGAAGGTGACACATGTCACCTTTTGGTTTAAAACTTATCTTTTTGTCTCCCCAATACAAATATCTTAACACTTTGTAAAATAATATCACTTAATACAAAATTCCAACAAGTTGTCAAAAATATAATGCATTTACCGCACTTGCGGGTCCCACGTTCAAAATACGCTTTTAATTTCTCAAAAACTAACCGATACTAGAAAAATCATTTTCAAACTATCTTTGCTCATAAACTTTATCTGGAGAATTTTTCTAATAAAGAAAATGTAGAAAAGGCGGGCGATTAAATAAAATAAACCCTAGAAAATTAGAAAATTTCCGGGTTCTCACTCTCATACTTTTCGGGGTGTCACAAACTCCCCTCCTTAAAAGAATGTCATCATCGACATTCCCCCTTGTACCAATCAAGTCGAGACATCCCGCAAGAATAACTAATATTGCAAACCAAACCCACAGTCCAGCATCCTAAACTTCAAGCCTAGGATACACTACCGAGATCTGAAGCCTAAGCTCTGATACCAACTGTGACAGCCCCACCTCCCCCTAAGGCGAACCAGAGGGTTCGGCGGGCCGCCTGCCCAGCTCTCGCCGGGACTCAGTCGTTCACTACATTCCTCAAACAGATTACAAGATAAATCTCAAATATTACATCACATTCTCCAATAATTACATGTCAAAAGCGAAGCGGAAACAATTTCCAACTATACATAAATGATTCCCAATCCAACTGTTCAAGATATTGCGGCCATCCAGACATGTGAATAGCACAACAAGTCCTTCTTTCGCCTTGAGCCCTATGGAGGGGAAATAAAACATTTTTTGGGTGAGCTAGAAGCTCAGCGAGTAACCAGTAAAATCATTAAACAAATATATTTCACAATGTTGCATTTCGATCATTTCGATGATGTCATGATTCAGAGATCAAATGTTCGTTTAGTGCTCTCGTGAGCCAGGGAAATCATAGCACTTGAACACCCAACGCTCAAATAGATCATTTAACATTAACATTAACATTAAGAGGGAGCCCCTTCTTGAGCTCCAGATAAACATGAACATGAACCATAAACAGAGTGGAGACGTTGGTGTCCAGCACAAGACTTTTCCAGAACTCATTGAAGCCAAATCATGTCATGAACTCACATGCAGGCACACATGATATGCAATCGAGTATATAATGCAAGAAACATTTCACAAGTACTTTGGAAATAGTTTAGGATCAGTCACCTCCACGGCTCAGAAATCATCCAGCATATAACATTGGCTTGCTCAAATCCAAGTCTTAGATCACAAACTCAATGCAAACAAATCCCTTCAAAGTTCGGACAGCACTTCCCCTGAATTTGCTAACTTTTCCAGCCATCATGGCTTCATTATTTCCTCATTCCAACCCAAAGGTACACACACAACAACAAGTTCAGCCAATAGCCATTCAGCAACCTCCAAGTAGTACTAGTACAAGTCAAGCTAGGGAAAAGTCGGGAAATGAAAGTTAAGCTCAAAACCAGAAAAACAGGTTTTGACGTCATTTTGCGGTATGGCACCAAAGGCGCTACGATTGTCGGATGTAGGTGTAAGACCCACCATTTTGAAGCTAAGAGACAGGGCTACAATATTTCAGAAGGTCACTCAACCCAGTTTCGAGTGTAACCAGGTCAAAAATGCAAGATACCATACCAGAATCACAAAAAAAGATTCACAGAACGCATTTTAGCGGAAACATCATAACTCAGGCTCTCCAAGTCCAAATCCAGAAATTCCAAATCCAGATGAAAGCTAAGAAACAGGGATAAATTTCATCAGAAGGCCTCAACTACCATTTCGGAAGAAATTCCAGCCAAAACAACCAATTACAGGCGCAATTCTTACATTCGGGTAAAACCATAACAGCAATAGTAATTTCGACTTTTCTCATTCTACACTACTCCGATTGACCTGAAATTTTGCAGGAACCTCTAAAACATCATTCCCTACAACTTTCATGATTTAATCCAAGGCCAATTCGGCCTCTAACTAGGAGCTAAAAATTCGGGCAGAATGTTCCTTCACAAAACAAAATTTTCTGAAATTTCTTCCAAAACAGAAATTGATTGCAATTGTCCACTTTTTCCACCTTCTAGAATCATTATATACCATTTCCAATCATCATAGATAGCCACACAATCATGTTCATATTAAACCAGAAAAATCCCCAAAAATAATAAAACTTCATCAAGTCAACCACAACTCAAGATATAATCCATCAAACCATCTCTTTAGCCATCACAAGTCACTAATTTAGCATAATCAAGAACAAAGAAAGGATTGCTAGACATGAACCTTGAAATATCAAGAAAGTTGATGGCTTAGTCCTTTGCCTTCTCTAATCACTCCACCACTACCTTCAATCTTCCTAAACAAGTGACATTTGTGGAGGAATTTGAAAGTTTAACGGTTGATTCACAAGATTGAGCAAGAAATGGAGTTGGAGTTGAAGGCTTTCTTCTTGTATTTTTGCTCCAAGAGGTTCGGCCAAGACAAGCTTAAAATGGAGAGAAATTGGTCAACTTTTGAGGTTTAGTAAAGGTGATGCAAATTAGTCAAAGTCCAACTTTGAATAAGAAGGTGACACCTGTCACCTTTTGGTTTAAAACTTATCTTTTTGTCTCTCCAATACAAATATCTTAACACTTTGTAAAATAATATCACTTAATACAAAATTCCAACAAGTTGTCAAAAATATAATGCATTTACCGCACTTGCGGGTCCCACGTTCAAAATACGCTTTTAATTTCTCAAAAACTAACCGATACTAGAAAAATCATTTTCAAACTATCTTTGCTCATAAACTTTATCTGGAGAATTTTTCTAATAAAGAAAATGTAGAAAAGGCGGGCGATTAAATAAAATAAACCCTAGAAAATTAGAAAATTTCCGGGTTCTCACTCTCATACTTTTCGGGGTGTCACAAACACCCCTCCTTAAAAGAATGTCATCATCGACATTCCCTCTTGTACCAATCAAGTCGAGACATCCCGCAAGAATCACTAATATTGCAAACCAAACCCACAGTCCAGCATCCTAAACTTCAAGCCTAGGATACACTACAGAGATCTGAAGCCTAAGCTCTGATACCAACTGTGACAGCCCCACCTCCCCCTAAGGCGAACCAGAGGGTTTGGCGGGCCGCCTGCCCAACTCTCGCCGGGACTCAGTCGTTCACTACATTCCTCAAACAGATTACAAGATAAAACTCAAATATTACATCAAATTCTCCAAAAAAATTACATGTCATAAGCGAAGCGGAAACAATTCCCAACTATACATAAAATGATTCCCAAATCCAAACTGTTCAAGATATAGGCCATCCAGACATGTGAATAAGCACAACATGTCCTTCCTTCGCTTTGAGTCCTGTGGAGGGGAATAAAATATTTTTGGGGTGAGCTAGAAGCTCAGCGAGTAACCAGTAAAATCATTAAACAAATATATTTCACAATGTTGCATTTCGATCATTTCGATGATGTCATGATTCAGAGATCAAATGTTTGTTTAGTGCTCTCGTGAGCCAGGAAAATCATAGCACTTGAACACCCAACGCTCAAATAGATCATTTAACATTAACATTAACATTAAGAGGGAGCCCCTTCTTGAGCTCCAGATAAACATGAACATGAACCATAAACAGAGTGGAGACGTTGGTGTCCAGCACAAGACTTTCCCAGAACTCATTGAAGCCAAATCATGTCATCAACTCACATGCCAGCACGCATGATATGCAATCGAGTACATAATGCAAGAAACATTTCACAAGTACTTTGGAAATAGTTTAGGATCACTCACCTCCACGGCTCAGAAATCATCCAGCATATAACATTGCCTTGCTCAAATCCAAGTCTTAGATCACAAACTCAATGCAAACAAATCCCTTCAAAGTTCGGACAGCACTTCCCCTGAATTTGCTAACTTTTCCAGCCATCATGGCTTCATTATTTCCTCATTCCAACCCAAAGGTACACACACAACAAAAAGTTCAGCCAATAGCCATTCAGCAACCTCCAAGTAGTACTAGTACAAGTCAAGCTAGGGAAAAGTCGGGAAATGAAAGTTAAGCTCAAAACCAGAAAAACAGGTTTTGACGTCATTTTGCGGTAATGGCACCAAAGGCGCTACGATTGTCGGATGTAGGTGTAAGACCCACCATTTTGAAGCTAAGAGACAGGGCTACAATATTTCAGAAGGTCACTCAACCCAGTTTCGAGTGTAACCAGGTCAAAAATGCAAGATACCATACCAGAATCACAAAAACAGATTCACAGAACGTATTTTAGCGGAAACATCATAACTCAGGCTCTCCAAGTCCAAATCAAGAAATTCCAAATCCAGATGAAAGCTAGGAAACAGGGATAAATTTCATCAGAAGGCCTCAACTACCATTTCGGAATAAATTCCAGCCAAAACAACCAATTACAGGCGCAATTCTGACATTCGGGTAAAACCATAACAGCAATAGTAATTTTGACTTTTCTCATTCTACACTACTCCGATTGACCTGAAATTTTGTAGGAACCTCTAAAACATCATTCCCTACAAATTTCATGATTTAATCCAAGGCCAATTAGGCCTCTAACTAGGAGCTAAAAATTCGGGCAGAATGTTCCTTCACAAAACCTAATTTTCTGAAATTTCTTCCAAAACAGAAATTGATTGCAATTGTCCACTTTTTCCACCTTCTAGAATCATTATATACCATTTCCAATCATCATAGATAGCCACACAATCATGTTCATATTAAACCAGAAAAATCACCAAAAATAATAAAACTTCATCAAGTCAACCACAACTCAAGATATAATCCATCAAACCATCTCTTTAGCCATCACAAGTCACTAATTTAGCATAATCAAGAACAAAGAAAGGATTGCTAGACATGAACCTTGAAATATCAAGAAAGTTGATGGCTTAGTCCTTTGCCTTCTCTAATCACTCCACCACTACCCTCAATCTTCCTAAACAAGTGACTTTTGTGGAGGAATTTGAAAGTTTAACGGTTGATTCACAAGATTGAGCAAGAAATGGAGTTGGAGTTCAAGGCTTTCTTCTTGTATTTTTGCTCCAAGATGTTCGGCCAAGACAAGCTTAAAATGGAGAGAAATTGGTCAATTTTTGAGGTTTAGTAAAGGTGATGCAAATTAGTCAAAGTCCAACTTTGAATAAGAAGGTGACACATGTCACCTTTTGGTTTAAAACTTATCTTTTTGTCTCCCCAATACAAATATCTTAACACTTTGTAAAATAATATCACTTAATACAAAATTCCAACAAGTTGTCAAAAATATAATGCATTTACCGCACTTGCGGGTCCCACGTTCAAAATACGCTTTTAATTTCTCAAAAACTAACCGATACTAGAGAAATCATTTTCAAACTATCTTTGCTCATAAACTTTATCTGGAGAATTTTTCTAATAAAGAAAATGTAGAAAAGGCGGGCGATTAAATAAAATAAACCCTAAAAAATTAGAAAATTTCCGGGTTCTCACTCTCATACTTTTCGGGGTGTCACAAACTCCCCTCCTTAAAAGAATGTCATCATCGACATTCCCTCTTGTACCAATCAAGTCGAGACATCCCGCAAGAATCACTAATATTGCAAACCAAACCCACAGTCCAGCATCCTAAACTTCAAGCCTAGGATACACTACAGAGATCTGAAACCTAAGCTCTGATACCAACTGTGACAGCCACCTGCGCTAAGGCGAACCAGAGGGTTCGGCGGGCCGCCTGCCAACTCTCGCCGGGACTCAGTCTTTCACTAACATTCCTCAAACAGATTACAAGATAAAACTCAAATATTACATCAAATTCTCAAAAAATTACATGTATAAAGCGAAGCGGAAACAATTCCCAACTATACATAAAATATTCCCAAATCCAAACTGTTTCAAGATATAGCCCGGGTAGGCCATGCCAGACATCGTGAATTAACACAACAATGTCCTTCCTTCGC
This sequence comes from Coffea eugenioides, assembly GCF_003713205.1. Taxonomy (NCBI): domain Eukaryota; kingdom Viridiplantae; phylum Streptophyta; class Magnoliopsida; order Gentianales; family Rubiaceae; genus Coffea; species Coffea eugenioides. Next base: position 15,441 of record NW_020862962.1, read on the forward strand.
TTTGAGTCCCTGTGGAGGGGAATAAAATATTTTGGGGTGAGCTAGAGCTCAGGCGAGTAACAGTAATATATTAACAAATATATTTCTACATGTTGCATTTCGATCATTTTCGATGATCGTCAATGATCAGAGTCAAATGTTTCGTTAGTGCTCTCCGTGAGCCAGGGATCATAGCTTGACACGCCGAACGCTCATAGATCATTACATTAAATTAACAATTAAGAGGGAGCCCTCTGCCGCTCCAGATAAACATGAACATGAACCATAAACAGAAGTGGAGACGTTGGTGTTCCAGCCAGAACTTTTCCAGAACTCATTGAAGCCAAATCATGCATATGAACTACATGCAGGCACACATGATATGCAAATCGAGTATATAAATGCAAGAACATTTCCACAAGTACTTGAAATGTTAAGGATCACTCCCCTCCACGCTCAGAAATCATGCCAGCATATAAATTGCCTTGCTCAAAATCCAAGTCTAGATCACAAACTCATTGCAAACAAATCCCTTAATTCGGACAGCACTTCCTGAATTTGCTAACTTTTCAGCCATCAATGGCTTCAATTATTTCCTCATTCCAACCCAAAGGTACACACACAACAACAAGTTCAGCCAATAGCCATTCAGCAACCTCCAAGTAGTACTAGTACAAGTCAAGCTAGGGAAAAGTCGGGAAATGAAAGTTAAGCTCAAAACCAGAAAAACAGGTTTTGACGTCATTTTACGGTAATGGCACCAAAGGCGCTACGATTGTCGGATGAAGGTGTAAGACCCACCATTTTGAAGCTAAGAGACAGGGCTACAATATTTCAGAAGGTCACTCAACCCAGTTTCGAGTGTAACCAGGTCAAAAATGCAAGATACCATACCAGAATCACAAAAACAGATTCACAGAACGTATTTTAGCGGAAACATCATAACTCAGGCTCTCCAAGTCCAAATCAAGAAATTCCAAATCCAGATGAAAGCTAGGAAACAGGGATAAATTTCATCAGAAGGCCTCAACTACCATTTCGGAATAAATTCCAGCCAAAACAACCAATTACAGGCGCAATTCTGACATTCGGGTAAAACCATAACAGCAATAGTAATTTTGACTTTTCTCATTCTACACTACTCCGATTGACCTGAAATTTTGTAGGAACCTCTAAAACATCATTCCCTACAAATTTCATGATTTAATCCAAGGCCAATTAGGCCTCTAACTAGGAGCTAAAAATTCGGGCAGAATGTTCCTTCACAAAACCTAATTTTCTGAAATTTCTTCCAAAACAGAAATTGATTGCAATTGTCCACTTTTTCCACCTTCTAGAATCATTATATACCATTTCCAATCATCATAGATAGCCACACAATCATGTTCATATTAAACCAGAAAAATCACCAAAAATAATAAAACTTCATCAAGTCAACCACAACTCAAGATATAATCCATCAAACCATCTCTTTAGCCATCACAAGTCACTAATTTAGCATAATCAAGAACAAAGAAAGGATTGCTAGACATGAACCTTGAAATATCAAGAAAGTTGATGGCTTAGTCCTTTGCCTTCTCTAATCACTCCACCACTACCCTCAATCTTCCTAAACAAGTGACTTTTGTGGAGGAATTTGAAAGTTTAACGGTTGATTCACAAGATTGAGCAAGAAATGGAGTTGGAGTTCAAGGCTTTCTTCTTGTATTTTTGCTCCAAGATGTTCGGCCAAGACAAGCTTAAAATGGAGAGAAATTGGTCAATTTTTGAGGTTTAGTAAAGGTGATGCAAATTAGTCAAAGTCCAACTTTGAATAAGAAGGTGACACATGTCACCTTTTGGTTTAAAACTTATCTTTTTGTCTCCCCAATACAAATATCTTAACACTTTGTAAAATAATATCACTTAATACAAAATTCCAACAAGTTGTCAAAAATATAATGCATTTACCGCACTTGCGGGTCCCACGTTCAAAATACGCTTTTAATTTCTCAAAAACTAACCGATACTAGAGAAATCATTTTCAAACTATCTTTGCTCATAAACTTTATCTGGAGAATTTTTCTAATAAAGAAAATGTAGAAAAGGCGGGCGATTAAATAAAATAAACCCTAAAAAATTAGAAAATTTCCGGGTTCTCACTCTCATACTTTTCGGGGTGTCACAAACTCCCCTCCTTAAAAGAATGTCATCATCGACATTCCCTCTTGTACCAATCAAGTCGAGACATCCCGCAAGAATCACTAATATTGCAAACCAAACCCACAGTCCAGCATCCTAAACTTCAAGCCTAGGATACACTACAGAGATCTGAAACCTAAGCTCTGATACCAACTGTGACAGCCCCACCTCCCCCGTAAGGCGAACCAGAGGTGGTTCGGCGGGCCGCCTGCCCAACTCTCGCCGAGGACTCAGTCTTTCACTACATTCCTCAAACAGATTACAAGATAAAACTCAAATATTACATCAAATTCTCCAAAAAAATTACATGTCATAAGCGAAGCGGAAACAATTCCCAACTATACATAAAATGATTCCCAAATCCAAACTGTTCAAGATATAGGCCATCCAGACATGTGAATAAGCACAACATGTCCTTCCTTCGCTTTGAGTCCTGTGGAGGGGAATAAAATATTTTTGCGGTGAGCTAGAAGCTCAGCGAGTAACCAGTAAAATCATTAAACAAATATATTTCACAATGTTGCATTTCGATCATTTCGATGATGTCATGATTCAGAGATCAAATGTTCGTTTAGTGCTCTCGTGAGCCAGGGAAATCATAGCACTTGAACACCCAACGCTCAAATAGATCATTTAACATTAACATTAACATTAAGAGGAAGCCCCTTCTTGAGCTCCAGATAAACATGAACATGAACCATAAACAGAGTGGAGACGTTGGTGTCCAGCACAAGACTTTTCCAGAACTCATTGAAGCCAAATCATGTCATGAACTCACATGCAGGCACACATGATATGCAATCGAGTATATAATGCAAGAAACATTTCACAAGTACTTTGGAAATAGTTTAGGATCACTCACCTCCACGGCTCAGAAATCATCCAGCATATAACATTGCCTTGCTCAAATCCAAGTCTTAGATCACAAACTCAATGCAAACAAATCCCTTCAAAGTTCGGACAGCACTTCCCCTGAATTTGCTAACTTTTCCAGCCATCATGGCTTCATTATTTCCTCATTCCAACCCAAAGGTACACACACAACAACAAGTTCAGCCAATAGCCATTCAGCTAACCTCCAAGAGTACAGTACAAGTCAAGCTAGGTAAAAGTCGGGGGAAATGAAATTAAGCTCAAACCAGAAAAACAAGGTTTGACGTCATTTTGCGGTTAATGGGCACCAAAGGCGCTACGAAAATTGTCGCGATTGAAGTGTAAGACCCCACCATTTTTAAGCTAAGAACAGGGCTACAATAATTTCAGAAGGTCACTCAACCAGTTTCGAGTAACCAGGTCAAAAATGCAAGATACCATACCAAATCACAAAAACCAGATCCACAGTTACGGCATTTTTAGCGAAACATCATAACTCAGGCTCTCCAGTCCAAATCAGAAATTCCAAATCCAGATGAAGGCTAGAAACAGGGATAATTTCATCAGAAGGCACTCAACTACCATTTCGCGAATAAATTCCAGCCAAAACACCAATTACAGGCCGCAATTCTTACATTCGGGTAAAAACCATAACAGGCAATAGTAATTTCGACTTTTCTCTTCACACTACTGCCGATTGACCTGAAATTGCAGGAACCTCAAAACATCATTCCTACAACTCTTCAGATTTAATCCAGGCCAATTCGGCTCTAACTAGGAGCTAAATTCGGGCAGAATGTTCCTTCACAAAACAAAATTTTCTGAAATTTCTTCCAAAACAGAAATTGATTGCAATTGTCCACTTTTTCCACCTTCTAGAATCATTATATACCATTTCCAATCATCATAGATAGCCACACAATCATGTTCATATTAAACCAGAAAAATCCCCAAAAATAATAAAACTTCATCAAGTCAACCACAACTCAAGATATAATCCATCAAACCATCTCTTTAGCCATCACAAGTCACTAATTTAGCATAATCAAGAACAAAGAAAGGATTGCTAGACATGAACCTTGAAATATCAAGAAAGTTGATGGCTTAGTCCTTTGCCTTCTCTAATCACTCCACCACTACCCTCAATCTTCCCAAACAAGTGACTTTTGTGGAGGAATTTGAAAGTTTAACGGTTGATTCACAAGATTGAGCAAGAAATGGAGTTGGAGTTCAAGGCTTTCTTCTTGTATTTTTGCTCCAAGATGTTCGGCCAAGACAAGCTTAAAATGGAGAGAAATTGGTCAATTTTTGAGGTTTAGTAAAGGTGATGCAAATTAGTCAAAGTCCAACTTTGAATAAGAAGGTGACACATGTCACCTTTTGGTTTAAAACTTATCTTTTTGTCTCTCCAATACAAATATCTTAACACTTGCTAAAAATTAATATCACTTAATACAAAATTCCAAACAATTGTCAAAATATAATCATTTACCGCACTTGCGGTCCCACGTTCAAAAAAATACGCTTTTAATTCTTCAAAAACTAACCGGATACTAGAAAAATCATTTTCAAACTATCTTTGCTCATAAACTTTATCTGGGAATTTTTCTAATAAAGAAAATGTAGAAAAGACGGGCGATTAAATAAAATAAACCCTAGAAAATTAGAAAATTTTCGGGTTCTCACTCTCATACTTTTCGGGGTGTCACAAACTCCCCTCCTTAAAAGAATGTCATCATCGACATTCTCTCTTGTACCAATCAAGTCGAGACATCCCGCAAGAATCACTAATATTGCAAACCAAACCCACAGTCCAGCATCCTAAACTTCAAGCCTAGGATACACTACAGAGATCTGAAGCCTAAGCTCTGATACCAACTGTGACAGCCCCACCTCCCCCTAAGGCGAACCAGAGGGTTCGGCGGGCCGCCTGCCCAACTCTCGCCGGGACTCAGTCGTTCACTACATTCCTCAAACAGATTACAAGATAAAACTCAAATATTACATCAAATTCTCCAAAAAAATTACATGTCATAAGCGAAGCGGAAACAATTCCCAACTATACATAAAATGATTCCCAAATCCAAACTGTTCAAGATATAGGCCATCCAGACATGTGAATAAGCACAACATGTCCTTCCTTCGCTTTGAGTCATGTGGAGGGGAATAAAATATTTTTGGGGTGAGCTAGAAGCTCAGCGAGTAACCGGTAAAATCATTAAACAAATATATTTCACAATGTTGCATTTCGATCATTTCGATGATGTCATGATTCAGAGATCAAATGTTCGTATAGTGCTCTCGTGAGCCAGGGAAATCATAGCACTTGAACACCCAACGCTCAAATAGATCATTTAACATTAACATTAATATTAAGAGGGAGCCCCTTCTTGAGCTCCAGATAAACATGAACATGAACCATAAACAGAGTGGAGACGTTGGTGTCCAGCACAAGACTTTCCCAGAACTCATTGAAGCCAAATCATGTCATGAACTCACATGCAGGCACACATGATATGCAATCGAGTATATAATGCAAGAAACATTTCACAAGTACTTTGGAAATAGTTTAGGATCACTCACCTCCACGGCTCAGAAATCATCCAGCATATAACATTGCCTTGCTCAAATCCAAGTCTTAGATCACAAACTCAATGCAAACAAATCCCTTCAAAGTTCGGACAGCACTTCCCCTGAATTTGCTAACTTTTCCAGCCATCATGGCTTCATTATTTCCTCATTTCAACCCAAAGGTACACACACAACAACAAGTTCATCCAATAGCCATTCAGCAAACCTCAAGTAGTACTAGTACAAGTCAAGCTAGGGAAAAGTCTGGGAATGAAAGTTAACTCAAAAACCAGAAAACATTTTACGTTCATTTTACGGTAAGTGCACCAAAGGCGCCTACGATGTCGTAATGAAGGTTAAGACCCCACCATTGAAGCTAAGAGAAAGGAGACAGGGCTACAATATTTCAGAAGGTCACTCCAACCCAGTTCGAGTGTAACCAGGTTCAAAAAATGCAAAACCATACCAGAATCACAAAAAAAAACAGATTCACAGGAACGTATTTACCGAAACATCATAACTCAGGCTCTCCAAGTCCAATTCAAGAAAATTCCGAATCCAGATGAAGCTAGGAAACAGGATAAATTCATCAGAGGCCTCAAACTACCATTCGCGAATAAATTCCAGCCCCAAAACAACCAATTACAGGCGCAATTCTGGACATCGGGTAAAACCATAACAAGCAATAGCTAATTTCGACTTTTCTCATTCTACACTACTTCGCGATTGACCTGAAATTTTGTAGAACCTCAAAACATCATTTCCCTGGACAAAATTTCTGATTTAATCCTAAGGCCAATTAGCCTCTAACTAGGAGCTAAAAATCTCGGCAGAATGTTCCTTCACAAAAACCTAATTTTCTGAAATTCTTCCCAAAACAGAAATTGATTGCAATTGTCCACTTTTTTCCACCTTCTTAGAATCATTATATACCATTTCCAATCATCATAGATAGCCACACAATCAGTTCATATTAAAACAGAAAAATCCCATAAAACTTCATCAAGTCAACCACAACTCAAGATATAATCCATCAAACCATCTCTTTAGCCATCACAAGTCACTAATTTAGCATAATCAAGAACAAAGAAAGGATTGCTAGACATGAACCTTGAAATATCAAGAAAGTTGATGGCTTAGTCCTTTGCCTTCTCTAATCACTCCACCACTACCCTCAATCTTCCCAAACAAGTGACTTTTGTGGAGGAATTTGAAAGTTTAACGGTTGATTCACAAGATTGAGCAAGAAATGGAGTTGGAGTTCAAGGCTTTCTTCTTGTATTTTTGCTCCAAGATGTTCGGCCAAGACAAGCTTAAAATGGAGAGAAATTGGTCAATTTTTGAGGTTTAGTAAAGGTGATGCAAATTAGTCAAAGTCCAACTTTGAATAAGAAGGTGACACATGTCACCTTTTGGTTTAAAACTTATCTTTTTGTCTCCCCAATACAAATATCTTAACACTTTGTAAAATAATATCACTTAATACAAAATTCCAACAAGTTGTCAAAAATATAATGCATTTACCGCACTTGCGGGTCCCACGTTCAAAATACGCTTTTAATTTCTCAAAAACTAACCGATACTAGAGAAATCATTTTCAAACTATCTTTGCTCATAAACTTTATCTGGAGAATTTTTCTAATAAAGAAAATGTAGAAAAGGCGGGCGATTAAATAAAATAAACCCTAAAAAATTAGAAAATTTCCGGGTTCTCACTCTCATACTTTTCGGGGTGTCACAAACTCCCCTCCTTAAAAGAATGTCATCATCGACATTCCCTCTTGTACCAATCAAGTCGAGACATCCCGCAAGAATCACTAATATTGCAAACCAAACCCACAGTCCAGCATCCTAAACTTCAAGCCTAGGATACACTACAGAGATCTGAAGCCTAAGCTCTGATACCAACTGTGACAGCCCCACCTCCCCCTAAGGCGAACCAGAGGGTTTGGCGGGCCGCCTGCCCAACTCTCGCCGGGACTCAGTCGTTCACTACATTCCTCAAACAGATTACAAGATAAAACTCAAATATTACATCAAATTCTCCAAAAAAATTACATGTCATAAGCGAAGCGGAAACAATTCCCAACTATACATAAAATGATTCCCAAATCCAAACTGTTCAAGATATAGGCCATCCAGACATGTGAATAAGCACAACATGTCCTTCCTTCGCTTTGAGTCCTGTGGAGGGGAATAAAATATTTTTGGGGTGAGCTAGAAGCTCAGCGAGTAACCGGTAAAATCATTAAACAAATATATTTCACAATGTTGCATTTCGATCATTTCGATGATGTCAAGATTCAGAGATCAAATGTTCGTTTAGTGCTCTCGTGAGCCAGGGAAATCATAGCACTTGAACACCCAACGCTCAAATAGATCATTTAACATTAACATTAACATTAAGAGGGAGCCCCTTCTTGAGCTCCAGATAAACATGAACATGAACCATAAACAGAGTGGAGACGTTGGTGTCCAGCACAAGACTTTCCCAGAACTCATTGAAGCCAGATCATGTCATGAACTCACATGCAGGCACACATGATATGCAATCGAGTACATAATGCAAGAAACATTTCACAAACACTTTGGAAATAGTTTAGGATCACTCACCTCCACGGCTCAGAAATCATCCAGCATATAACATTGCCTTGCTCAAATCCAAGTCTTAGATCACAAACTCAATGCAAACAAATCCCTTCAAAGTTCGGACAGCACTTCCCCTGAATTTGCTAACTTTTCCAGCCATCATGGCTTCATTATTTCCTCATTCCAACCCAAAGGTACACACACAACAACAAGTTCAGCCAATAGCCATTCAGCAACCTCCAAGTAGTACTAGTACAAGTCAAGCTAGGGAAAAGTCGGGAAATGAAAGTTAAGCTCAAAACCAGAAAAACAGGTTTTGACGTCATTTTGCGGTAATGGCACCAAGGGCGCTACGATTGTCGGATGAAGGTGTAAGACCCACCATTTTGAAGCTAAGAGACAGGGCTACAATATTTCAGAAGGTCACTCAACCCAGTTTCGAGTGTAACCAGGTCAAAAATGCAAGATACCATACCAGAATCACAAAAACAGATTCACAGTACGCATTTTAGCGGAAACATCATAACTCAGGCTCTCCAAGTCCAAATCCAGAAATTCCAAATCCAGATGAAAGCTAAGAAACAGGGATAAATTTCATCAGAAGGCCTCAACTACCATTTCGGAATAAATTCCAGCCAAAACAACCAATTACAGGCGCAATTCTTACATTCGGGTAAAACCATAACAGCAATAGTAATTTCGACTTTTCTCATTCTACACTACTCCGATTGACCTAAAATTTTGTAGGAACCTCTAAAACATCATTCCCTACAACTTTCGTGATTTAATCCAAGGCCAATTCGGCCTCTAACTAGGAGCTAAAAATTCGGGCAGAATGTTCCTTCACAAAACCTAATTTTCTGAAATTTCTTCCAAAACAGAAATTGATTGCAATTGTCCACTTTTTCCACCTTCTAGAATCATTATATACCATTTCCAATCATCATAGATAGCCACACAACCATGTTCATATTAAACCAGAAAAATCCCCAAAAATAATAAAACTTCATCAAGTCAACCACAACTCAAGATATAATCCATCAAACCATCTCTTTAGCCATCACAAGTCACTAATTTAGCATAATCAAGAACAAAGAAAGGATTGCTAGACATGAACCTTGAAATATCAAGAAAGTTGATGGCTTAGTCCTTTGCCTTCTCTAATCACTCCACCACTACCCTCAATCTTCCTAAACAAGTGACTTTTGTGGAGGAATTTGAAAGTTTAACGGTTGATTCACAAGATTGAGCAAGAAATGGAGTTGGAGTTCAAGGCTTTCTTCTTGTATTTTTGCTCCAAGATGTTCAGCCAAGACAAGCTTAAAATGGAGAGAAATTGGTCAATTTTTGAGGTTTAGTAAAGGTGATGCAAATTAGTCAAAGTCCAACTTTGAATAAGAAGGTGACACATGTCACCTTTTGGTTTAAAACTTATCTTTTTGTCTCTCCAATACAAATATCTTAACACTTTGTAAAATAATATCACTTAATACAAAATTCCAACAAGTTGTCAAAAAGATAATGCATTTACCGCACTTGCGGGTCCCACGTTCAAAATACGCTTTTAATTTCTCAAAAAACTAACCGATACTAGAAAAATCATTTTCA
>NW_020862963.1:0-6131 GCF_003713205.1 Coffea eugenioides
AAAAAAAAACCCAGGAATGGATGCAGAATGCGTTATTATTATTATTTTTTTGTTTTGTTCGGGGTTTTTTAATGGAAAGGTGTGTGATGTGAGGATGATAAGTAACAACTACGAATGGAGGATATGCGAGTTCCAGTGTAACTGTATTCACTACCAAACTTGTAAACATCCCTCTGTCTGCGATGACTGAACGCAACACCCGAGCGAAAAGGCGACTTAAGCGGCGTCGCGTTAGCTCCCTCAGGACTTCTCCAATCTCCTAGTATAACTTGTTCCCATGGAATGATGAACCAATCCAAATTCCCAATGCCAGGGTCCTCCCCATTTTAGTCAAATTGGCACTGGCTATTAATTTATGCTTATGATAACCAAAGGATACTTAGCTTTCTACCTTAAACCCATCTTTGCAGGTATAAATAACGTGATCCCTACTGCAGGGAAAATTACTAATAAAGTATATTAAAAATCTCCCCATTCAAAATCTCGGATCTTGTATTTCTCACCCAAGGCACCAATTATAGTGCTATTAACATGATAGTAACTTTCCTCATAATATATATCTATATCTTATAACTGTATAGCTTTTTGCTTAATGTGTGTGCTGATGGTGTCTTGCTAAAAGCAGAGTTTCAAAAAATTACGTAAGCAGTGTATTCACAGTACGAAACGGGTGGGATCTTGGAGTGGAAACACTGATCTTCTTCTGTCAGTCCTTGAGACCCATGTAAGTGCTTGCCCAGATTTTTGATCGTGTGCTTTGGATTGTTTGGTGTTGTTCCATCCTCCAAAAACTCTAATCCTACATAATTACATCATTATACCACCGGCTCATTTCATTTACTTATATGATTGTTCCGTTCAAAGTGGAAATCTCCCCGCGGACGGCACACAATAATTGACATATGTGCATTAGCCTTTTGCTCATTATAATAATAAAAAAAAAGACCATTAACAATTAGCAAATAGATTCCCTCGCTCGCCATTTAGGTATATACGCCAAGTACAGAAGTAGAACTAATTTCAAAAAATTACCTTCAAGGCAACGTGCGAGTTTGTCGAATTTAGCTGCTGTAGAACGATGAAGCTCATCACCAGCCCAAATTGGAAAAATAAGCAAGTTGGTGAAAATGCAGACAGCAAAACCCATGCCAATGGTTGACAGACGCTGCTTGGCTAACCTGATCACTTTGTCGGCCCGTACCCCCGACACAGCTACCAGATTGAAGGTGAGGATGAAGATCAAGACGCCATAGTCATATCTCCTTTTAATTCTTGGAACCAACCTCGAATACGTTGCGGCCGCTCCTGAGTATGATTTTTTAAGCAGTGAGTCACTTTTAAGTACTACTAATATATATATATATATATATATATATATATGTATGTATGTATACACACACACACAAAACTGCGGTCCAGAGCTTAAGTCGTGGTAGGATTAATATTTTACCGACGATAAAAACCGAAGCGCCAACAACGATTGCGTTGCCGATCCCTCCGAACTCGTCAGCCAACATTGCAGCCAAGCACCCCAATCCACCGCCTAATATGGTACCGATTGCACGGTTTATGCCTTTGCTTAGCGTAGCTCCTGACATACGTGCATCAAATCAAAGTGAATACATCAGTTAGTATATTGTCTAATTAATTGACCCAAAAAATGGCTACAGTAGAAGTTTCTCAACCTGCTTCCTATTAGTACTTATGACTAGTGTGTTTATTGCCCAAAAAGGAAAAAAGAAAAAAAAAATTCCTATGCATATATTCGCAAACAGCCATGCACAGAAAAAATGTTTTTAGTACTCCACTAAACAACTTGGGTCACAATAATGGGTTAATAATTGGCAAACCTGCAGAGAACTCGAAGACAACCACGACGGTCATGATAGCCCACATTGCATTTTCTCCAACTTCAGTGAACAGCGGATCCAGCAGATACAGCAGCGAGACCAATACCAAGGCAATCCCCACCTTGACACTGTGAATCACTTTTCTCATGCTGCCCTGACTACATCTTTTTTCCTGGATGACCCGGAAAGCAACACTACAAGTGGATAGAAACGAAAACTTGTTTCCCATGTTTTTGGCGTCCTTATACGAGGATTCAACATTTTCTGCACTTGGAGGAATTGGAATGACGGTTGAGTTCATCACTCCTTCTTGCTCAATTCTCTTTATGGTAGAGTTGATACTGGGTAGTACTGTTACTCTTGTCAGGTGCCCGTATATCTTGCTAGTCGTAAGAGAGTTGGGATATGGGAGATGCAACCATGCACGCATGATGAGATGATTATATAGTTAGCCGGCAGAGAGGTAGACATACGACTATACGAGTCGCAGTCGTTACCTAAATTGCGTTCGCCAAAGAAAAATATTGAAACTTTTTCCAGTAATTTGATTTGGTCGTACTACACCAAGCATCATATGCAATTGTAGTTCTCATGATCAGTCAGGTGTGTCTTTTCACACGTTGAAAGTTTTGTCTTCGAAGCTTAGTGACTCGTGCATTCGGAAGTGGAACGCGCTCCTTACGCACCATCAGGATTATTTATTAAACAAAAAAACCAAAAAAGTTTTTTTTTTTTTGGCAGAAGAGGGGGGGACACACCAGAGGCGATTACTAGTGCGTACCTAAATGTATATACCTATGCCTTTAACTCGGACGGGATCGATCGATCCAACTGTTTAAGCCGGTAATTGATCAGACACTTGATTCAAGTTTCTTCAAAAACTCATCTGTCAAATATTCGGTCAAAACTGTGTTTAACCGAAAAATCTGTCAATTTGTATTTATAACTTCCAATCGTCAACTTTGAGTTAAGTTTAAAGGGCATTGGAGTATAGAATGTTTGCTAATAAAACTTGAGAAATAAAACTAACATTCTTATCCATGTTAAGAATATAATTTTTATATATAATATAATAAAATTTTAATTATATAACATTATTCAATTATTTAACATCAGTCCGATCGGTCGAAGTCATTAACCCCTAATCTTTAACTCTAATCTAAGTCACTATTTAGCCTGAATTTTAAAGCATAGGTACATATAGAAAGCCTGCCTGGTTTGGATTGTGATTTTTTGTCAAAAAATTTTTACGTTTTTCGCAAATGTATTTTTCAATTTTTTTATTTCATATATATCAAATCGCTACGATACATTTTTTTTAAAAAAAAAATCCTAAAAATAACAATCATGTCCTTGATGGAATGTCCACACTACGTTACTACTGGGCATCAATCAAATGGCCACTATTGGAACTTGTTGATTGGATAATACGATGCAAGCAACAAAAATGATTTGATTGATGTAGCACATGCACATAGTTCATTGTAGTATTAGTTAGAGTACACTTCGGGGTTCAGGCTCTCAGGTTTAAAGATCGTTCCTGCTTTAGGCATTTGGGTTGGTGGGCAAGCAAGCACCATACTCTCCGTCAGCTTAAGACGGAGGCCGACATTACTGCGCCCATTAACTCAACTCCCCTCAATGGCTCTTCTATCGGCTGCTACCCATGACATGGTTTTAGTTTCCGGTCTCGAAAATGGCGATAAAGTCAGAGAGCATTTCCATCTTATTAGTGACAGATATATTATCTCCTAATTCCCTTTTCTTTTTCGTTTTGATGTTGAAAAAGCTAATATATCATCTCCTAATTTAGCTGCCTTTTTGCTGGTTTTTGCTATCTGAACTTTTTAGCAAAGTGGCTGAATTAAGAAACCTCTGATAAAAGTTCGTCAGTCACAATCATAATGATTATGATTTACAGGTTAATGGAAATGGGTTTTTGTCGAAATTCGTACACTGTTTGGCAACTAAAATCTAGACATAGGTTTTACAATTTTTTCCTTTTTCGTCGTCTTTCTCCTATTTTTTTCACTGCTCTTTTTGTTTCTTCTAGTATTATTGACTTCTTTTTATTTTTAATTAAAAATATATGAGATACATGGTTAAGCAAATTTTAATTGTCTACTGAAATATAATTAATCACAAAACTCATAGAATGGGTCTATCGTGTTCATTATCTCATTCTGATTAATTTTAACCAAACTATCTGTATGATCATATTATGATTAAGTTTGAAACTTGTGGAGGAGCTAATCGTCCACCGGCATGTGTCAGATAATCTTTCGGGCCAGTTCGGGCCCATAATATCTATATTGAGCCTGTTTGGGTCATAGGTCGAACTGGCAAGGAAGCCTCCTCATTCTTCGGGACAAGGCCAGGGATTAGAGTCCAAGAGGGGTCTCTGCTTTCTAGTGATCCAGTAGAACCTCATATTTCTAATGAGATTAATTCAACTGTGCGTAGTGGAATAACTTTGATTCCTGAAAATTATCGCTAGCGCTTCTATAAATAAAGGAACGGAGGGACGGAACAGGAAACAAGGACAACGCACAGGCCGTAATAGACCACGTATGTTATCTAATATATATTGTGTCACCTGCGTAATTTTCGTGATTGCTACGGGCGTACTTATTTGATAATAACTTTAGCGCACTTAGCCTGAGAGAGGACATGTAATAATCAATGTCGGGATGCGCTTTATAGTCGCAGAACCCGGGAGAGAGCGTGTGTTGCGTCGTATGCCTACAATAGCTTTCTGCGTGGTTCGCTCCTTATTGGCAGGTCCAGGTTCGGGACCAACACACAGATTACATAGTCCTGTTCGAATTGTGATTTGCGGCATACTCGCTTCCCAAAACTCATTCGCTTAGAACGTTATTAAAATCCCACTTAACCAAACACCCTTTAAAGCAATCTATTACTGGGCTAATGCTGCGAAATAATGATCCAAGCTGAGAGGCATCAATTCCAAAGAAGTCAAAGAACGGACAATTGGATTTTGACGACGATAAGGAAGGAGTAGGTTGACGAGTGGCAACGACTGAGAGTTAAGCCTGGGCATGAATTTTAAAAATAGAACGGCTCCGTTTAGGTGCCTTCCGTAATTGGGCCACTAGTAATTGTTCATTAACCGGAATGCATCATCATTTTTATTTTTCTTATTTTAATTTTGTCTACAGCAAAGTCAATCCGTGGTTTTGTCTTCTTTTAACTCTAAGGGAGTGGGAGTGGGAGTGGTGTCCAAGATCTTTTTCCTTTTGGCAGAGTTCATGATACCATCGGTCAATTTTTCTTCTATGCACAGTCCCGCCCACGTTAACTTAATAGAAAGTCCAAAAAAAAAAATCATTGAAGCTGCCTCAAGATTAACCATGCATTAATATGTTTGGATAGAAAGACTTTTACTAGTTTTTTTTTAAAAATTAAAAATGGGACGGGTAATTAAACCACCCTTAACTCTAGATTATGAATAACATGCTAACATTTTGCTTGCATCACAATACAATATCTAATCAACTTTTTATCTTCTCAATCACCTTTTTATTTCACATATATCATGTCACAAAAAAGATCATAATAATTATTTTAAATAATTTCCTATTCAAACACACTTGTTACTAGCTGGATGTGCTTTGAAGACACCATTATTTTAAAGTAATTTTTTGAGAAAAATATTATATAGATCATATGCCATATAATATTCTCATGTCATGAATTAAAAGCAATAGAAAATTGCCAAGTATAAAATGATCTTCTTTTTTTTTTTACGTTGGCAGAATTTATGTTGCAACTATAAAATATAAACTTCATAAAAATTAGATAATATGTTAGGGACTAAATCTTAGTTAATACCTCGGTTAATCGAGACCTTGGCGGGTCGATAACCAAATGCTAAGAGGTTTATGAATGAGATAGGAATTCATATTATTGCGGTGTTCACGGTGCTCACTGGACAAGAAATGACCCACTATCATTATATGAGGGGTTTAAAACAATTATTTTTTTTTACGTTGGCAGAATTTATGTTGCAACTATAAAATATAAACTTCATAAAAATTAGATAATATGTTATGTTATATACTTAGATTTAGATATATTAAAATTCGTCCTCCATCGTATGGTCCAAATAAACTTAAGAATGTCCAATTCATAAGAAGCACGAATATGACCATGCATTGATTTCGTTTGGATGGAGAGACTTTTACCATTTCATCATATGGGTAAATAACAACTGGCGCTAACCTTGTACAGTGAAAACTACAATGGATTATAATACTTGTC
>NW_020862964.1:0-55729 GCF_003713205.1 Coffea eugenioides
AAGAGGTACCACAATCAAGCACAACTAGGGTCCTATGCCAAAATAACCACTAGTTCATCAAACAATAATCAACTTAAGTCTTCAAATAGACTTTCTTACCTTTGATTCAAGCTTTGTAGATGATCACCCACAACAATCAAGTGCTCAAGTTGTTTCTCCAAGGTCCAAACTCAAGATTGAAGAACAAAAATGTTGCACCAAAGCAAGCTTTCTTTTTTCTTCTCTTCTCACGGCTCTCACTCTCTCTCTCGGCTCTTCCTTTCTTTTTTTCTTAGTTTTGTTTTCTCTTGTTTCTTATAAGTTGTAAGACAACATATAGTCAAAGCTTTGGGAGATATTTCTTATAGCTAACCAATCACAAAAATGCTTTATTTGTTGTTTTCACCCTTGCACTTCAACTTTCTCTTTCATATACATTTTCCCTCAAACATTTGATAACCTTTCAATTTACTCCATAAGTCATAACTTATTCTAATCTAAAACATATAATCACGCTTAATTATTTCACTAATCACTTTCTCATCTTAGTCACTTACACTTAAGCATACTTTATCCCACATAAAAGTAGTTAAACAATAACCTTTTTGTCAAGGGCAAAATTAGTGTTAAACCCACTTAAAACTTCTAATAAATCATAACATTAGGGATTTTGCTCACTTAGGGTTTCTAACCTTCTTAAAATTAATTAACCTATACCAAATGGATTAAATCCTATACCTTCCCACACTAGTGGGTCCCACATCCGATATACGTTCTTAATTTCTCAAAAACTAACTAATACTAGAAAAAGCATCTAAGAACTATATTTACTCATAAATTAGGGTTTTCTTCTTAGCCCTAACCCTAATATCAACTTATGAACGGTCTGGGTCCTCACAATCTCCCCCACTTAGCACAATTTCGTCCTCGAAATTAATTCGTTGGCCAAAACGTACCTTCAAAGTCCACCGAAGGATTTGTCATCTCAGGTTGACCCATCGCATAGACTCTTGCTGGCCCTTTGGGTCGAGTTTCCCCTGTAGTTGACGGCTTAGTTGTGGTGGTCCCTCCAGTCGGTGGTTTGAGTCCCTCCTTCTGCTTCTTAGGGCACCGGGCAATCAGATGTTCGGTGCTGCCACATTTGAAGCATTTGCGTACCGAACTATTCTTCCAGCAATTTTCATCGGTGTAATTGCCCCCACAGAAACCACAGGTTGACTTGGCGGCTGTACTTGCCCCTCCACGCTGGACACTCTTCGGCCCCTCTTGCACTACCTGACCCCGCACAAAGTTATTCGGGGTCCTTGCAGGTCGTGGATCATCCGTTCCTTTATTTATCTTGGCAGATGGCTCGTTTCGCGAGTTTTGTCCGACCATGGAATCATTTGAGCTAGGTTGCCTCCTTTTCCGATCGTGGAAGGCTTTAACCTGTCCTCTGGCAGTCTCAATTCGCTGTGCTCTTTCTAGCGCTTGGCTAAACGTATTCAACTGAGCCGCTGCTAACGATTCCTGGATTTCCACATTTAAACCTTGAACGAATCGACGGATTCGTTTCTACTCCGTTAACACCAGCTCTGGGGCAAAGCGAGAAAGTTTAGTGAACTGAGTTTCGTACTCCGCCACACTCGAGGCCCCTTGACGTAGGCGGATGAAATCATCTTCCCGTTTTTCTTGCACAATGGGTGGTAAATATTTTTCATTAAACTCCCGTGTGAAGTTGATCCAGGTCCAAGGAGTCTGTTCGCGCTCCCACTTGGCTTTGATTACATTCCACCAGGCTCGAGCGGCCCCTTCAAACTGAAAGACCGCAAAGGATATCTGCCGCTCCTCTGAATACCTAAGCGCGGCAAATATGTCTAACATACGGTCTAGCCAACCCTCCGCTAAGTCAGGGTCGGCCCCACCGATAAACTTTGGGGGTGCGAATTTTTGGAATCGCTCCAAGGCACGGTCTTCACCCTCGTGATTGCCTGAATTATGTCCCGGATTATGTCCAGGATTCCCCATACCGCTCCCCTGGCCTTGTTGATTCGTCAATCGCTCTAGTAACTCGGCCATCCGCTGGATGGCTGTAGCGACTTGATCTGGTTCTGGTCCTTGTTCTCTTTCAGGGCTTCGTGCTCGCCCTCTACCTCCTCTGCCTCCACCTCGAGTACCGGAGGCCATTTAAGTGCAAACGTCTATAGATCGTAACATTACACATAAACTTATTATCCGGACTATGAGCAAAAGTACGGACGTAAAGCGTACGAACAAAAGACACACAAAGGATAAATTCAAAATGCTACTCAAATATATACATAGATATACAAAATCACACCAAAAGATTTACAGATTACCGACCTCCAGTCGGTACAAAACCCAATGTACACATGAGCACTCCGGCTCCAAGATCTAGTCGGCCAACCAAATAAAGAAAGAAAGTGGTCATGCCAGTTTTAACAAAAGGAATCTACCAGCTAAGCAAAAGACGAAAGCGACCCTAAACGCCTTCCCTAGGGCCCTGGTCCCCAACGGAACCTAAAGTACCAATCTCGCCTATCTGCTCCGGCCCAGTAGCTCGCGGGGGTGCCTCCGCGGCCATATCTAGCAAGACCCCGCAGTCAAACGTGATACTCCGGGCCCTCTCCCTAAGCTGCCTCTTCAAAGAGAAGAGGTGCTGGTGTGTGTCCCGGAGGTCCCGCTCCAGGTCCCTAACGCGTAACGCCTGCCAGCGGCTAAACTGTCTAGCCTCCTCAAGCTGCTTCCTCAGAGTCTCGACCGTCCTGTCGAGGTGATAACGCTCATCATCCAATGCTAAGACTATCTCGTCGGGATAGCCGTAAGTATACCAACACGCGCAGGGTCGGCGCGACACCTGGCCGAAGGGGGAGTACAAAGTGTAAGGCTCTCCCAGCCTCTGTCGATAACGGATAGCCCGCTTACGCAGCGGTCGATCCTCTGGGCCCCTCCTACTCGAACTGCCTGGGTCCATACCTACAAAACATTAAGTCGTCAGTCAACCGGCATTTCAACTTAAAAGATATCATTCAACTTAAAAGAATCCAATATGCCTAATGCCTATCGCGTATGTCCCACAATTGCCCAAGTCCTCTAACCTAGGCGCTCTGATACCAACTGTGACGACCCCACTTCTCCCAAGGGCGAACCCAAGGGTATCGGCGGGCCGCCTGCCTACCTCGCGCCAGGACTCAAAACTTAAAGCAATAAAAGCCAGAAAATCCAAAAGAGTACTATACATACTATATACAATCCCAAAAGAGTTATAATTACATTCTCCAAAAGTACCTGCTCTTACTATTACATCCGTATACTTACAACCAAAACCAAAAAGGGAGACCCTAAGAAGGGTCCTAATACAAACCACCAGAAATAAAACAAACATCCTAAAAGTTCAACTATTACAAGCCAATCTACTAAACTAGTGTATGAGCCCCAAACGTACCCGCGTCGGCCCCTGCTAAGGAAAACAAACGGAATGGGGTAAGCTAAAAGCTTAGTAAGTAAACAGGGGCAAAAGCGTAAATTTCACGTAGCAACCTTTACACAGTAAGAGTAAAGCAAAAGCAGAAAAGTAACATCACATAATAAGGATACGGGTGGCTCCAAAGCCAATTCATTTGCCATGCTTGATCTCCTGTCGACACTCCGTCGACCATAAATAAGGTCCGTAGAACTTCACTTGTACACCCAACGACACCTTATCACCCTCACTGGCCAGTCACCTCACAAACTTGCCCAGGCGAACGAAATCACAAACTTGAGCTTTAATCATAAGCTCGGGTCACAAACTTGGTGACCTCAAACCAAGTTGGACTGATTTCGACCAAGCCCTAACCGGCTCGAATAGTCCATCTAGGTATTGAGTTCAACCGCAAACTCACAAAATTCACAAAAGTATTCAAAAGTCACCCCGAGCCACAAGCTCAAGGGTTTTTGTTCCAAAATTTCTCACATACATATGTCATGTACAAATTGGTGCGTAAATTAGGGTCTAGATCGAGTGCGATAAAGTACACCCTCGCCTAGGTACCCTTTTTACACATAACGAAACACATAAACAACTAACACATAAGAGCGGGCTGAATACTTACTCAAAATACCAAAAGTAGTATAAAGGCGGAATTCACTTTGTGTGTTGGCTAGTAGTGGGCCCCACCGGCACCGCCTAGCTCACCACTGTCTGAAATCGAAGATTATGTCACAATATATCACAAACGGCAACTAACGTACTTGAAATAAGCCAAACGGCAAAATTGGCACGCGCAAGTGCGGAAACGGCAAAACGGCCGCACACGTCCGCGCAGAACGGCAAACGGAAATGGCCAAGTCGGCCATCTCAAACCGTTTTGGTCAAAATTTAGGCTAGGAATATCAGATCAAGGTACATGAGGTACCGTTACGAAGCTAAGAGGAAGGGCTACAATGTTCATGAAGACATCGCAACCCAGATCTCAATGGGTATAGGTGAAAATTGCGTGAAACAGTTCCAGCTGTTTCATTGCGAGTTACCAAACAGGCCCTGTTTGCAAGGCCGTAACTCACGGCTCAGAAATCGAAATTAAGAAATTCCAAAGGCATTAGAAAGCTGAGACATAAGGCTAAAACTTTCATGTTATGGCCAAGACCTGAATCTATTCAGAACAAAACAAAATTCGAGTGCCAAAGTACCCGTCAGAACTGTCCAAATACAAGGCAGTTCTGACGAGCGATATTGTTTTGATCATAACCGGAGCTACGGAACTCGGTTTTCGACGTACTTTATACCGTTTCGAAGCTGAGATCAAGATCTAAACTTCTTATGAAGGAGTCGGCACCCAGATCGAACTCTATAAAAATCGAAAAGTCATGGGCAGAAACAAAATCAGAAAACGCGTAGAACCAGAGGGTCAAAACAGGCTTGAGCATTTCGTCGATAACTCAGGCTACGCTAATCCGATTGACCTGAAATTTTGCAGGCATACTCAGGTCTCAAGGGGCTACGACTTTCATGTTTTACGAAACTTCTGAAGCAGCACGGAACATTAAGAAAAATGGAGCTCAAGTTCAGGTTCTGGGTTGCCCTGTTTACCCATTTTGCCGGTTTCAAATGTCGCAAACATATGGTTCGTTTTCATGGTTCTTATGCAGGTTTTTCAACCACTTTTGTACCAAATAAACACACATATACTAATATCTAACTGGCCTACAAATGGTCCGAAATTCCCCTCCCAAGTCAATACCAAATTTAACAATCATCAACCACAATCCCTAACCAAATTTCATTTGCACCAATGAACTTAATCCAACCTCTCACTAACCAAACTCTATCTCACTAACCATAAGCTAAGCTAAATTAGCCTAATGGAGTTTAGGGTTTCTTAACCCAAATCAGCTTTTTGCAAGCAACCAACCAAATCAAGTGAGGCAATTCATCAAACATAACCACTACAAGTCCATTTCTCAACTAAAACAAGTAAGGAAAGCATTAGCAAGAAACCCAAATTCTTTCCTCTTCTTGGCCGAATTTTCAGCAACCAAATAACACTAAAATTAACCAAAGTACTCCATAAAAACATGTGATAGGCATAAGAGGTACCACAATCAAGCACAACTAGGGTCCTATGCCAAAATAACCACTAGTTCATCAAACAATAATCAACTTAAGTCTTCAAATAGACTTTCTTACCTTTGATTCAAGCTTTGTAGATGATCACCCACAACAATCAAGTGCTCAAGTTGTTTCTCCAAGGTCCAAACTCAAGATTGAAGAACAAAAATGTTGCACCAAAGCAAGCTTTCTTTTTTCTTCTCTTCTCACGGCTCTCACTCTCTCTCTCGGCTCTTCCTTTCTTTTTTTCTTAGTTTTGTTTTCTCTTGTTTCTTATAAGTTGTAAGACAACATATAGTCAAAGCTTTGGGAGATATTTCTTATAGCTAACCAATCACAAAAATGCTTTATTTGTTGTTTTCACCCTTGCACTTCAACTTTCTCTTTCATATACATTTTCCCTCAAACATTTGATAACCTTTCAATTTACTCCATAAGTCATAACTTAATCTAATCTAAAACATATCATCACGCTTAATTATTTCACTAATCACTTTCTCATCTTAGTCACTTACACTTAAGCATACTTTATCCCACATAAAAGTAGTTAAACAATAACTTTTTTGTCAAGGACAAAATTAGGTTTAAACCCACTTAAAACTTCTAATAAATCATAACATTAGGGATTTTGCTCACTTAGGGTTTCTAACCTTCTTAAAATTAATTAACCTATACCAAATGGATTGAATCCTATACCTTCCCACACTAGTGGGTCCCACATCCGATATACGTTCTTAATTTCTCAAAAACTAACTAATACTACAAAATCATCTAAGAACTATATTTACTCATAAATTAGGGTTTTCTTCTTAGCCCTAACCCTAATATCAACTTATGAACGGTCTGGGTCCTCACAATCTCCCCCACTTAGCACAATTTCGTCCTCGAAATTAATTCGTTGGCCAAAACGTACCTTCAAAGTCCACCGAAGGATTTGTCATCTCAGGTTGACCCATCGCATAGACTCTTGCTGGCCCTTTGGGTCGAGTTTCCCCTGTAGTTGACGGCTTAGTTGTGGTGGTCCCTCCAGTCGGTGGTTTGAGTCCCTCCTTCTGCATCTTAGGGCACCGGGCAATCAGATGTTCGGTGCTGCCACATTTGAAGCATTTGCGTACCGAACTAATCTTCCAGCAATTTTCATCGGTGTGATTGCCCCCACAGAAACCACAGGTTGACTTGGCGGTTGTACTTGCCCCTCCACGCTGGACACTCTTCGGCCCCTCTTGCACTACCTGACCCCGCACAAAGTTATTCGGGGTCCTTGCAGGTCGTGGATCATCCGTTCCTTTATTTATCTTGGCAGATGGCTCGTTTCGCGAGCTTTGTCCGACCATGGAATCATTTGAGCTAGGTTGCCTCCTTTTCCGATCGTGGAAGGCTTTAACCTGTCCTCTGGCAGTCTCAATTCGCTGTGCTTTTTCTAGCGCTTGGCTAAACGTATTCAACTGAGCCGCTGCTAACGATTCCTGGATTTCCACATTTAAACCTTGAACGAATCGACGGATTCGTTTCTGCTCCGTTAACACCAGCTCTGGGGCAAAGCGAGAAAGTTTAGTGAACTGAGTTTCGTACTCCGCCACACTCGAGGCCCCTTGACGTAGGCGGATGAAATCATCTTCCCGTTTTTCTTGCACAATGGGTGGTAAATATTTTCATTAAACTCCCGTGTGAAGTTGATCCAGGTCCGAGGAGTCTGTTCGCGCTCCCACTTGGCTTTGATTACATTCCACCAGGCTCGAGCGGCCCCTTCAAACTGAAAGACCGCAAAGGATATCTGCCGCTCCTCTGAATACCTAAGCGCGGCAAATATGTCTAACATACGGTCTAGCCAACCCTCCGCTAAGTCAGGGTCGGCCCCACCGATAAACTTTGGGGGCACTACAAGAAAATTGGTCATCAGTGACAACTTTTCTCTGTGACGAAACAAAGTTGTCACAAAAGGGGGCCCTTTATTGACGACTTTCTAACTTGTCACAAACCTCTAATGGTAGCCAACTCACTAGTAAATTCCCGCCAAGATTTAGCAAGAGTGCGGGAGTGTTTAGAACACACAATAGTGACGACATTAAGAACATCATCACTATTGCTTGGTCTATTTACCGACGACTTTTTGTTGTCGTCACTGATCACTAAAAAAAAAATTATTAGTGACAACATTTTTTAGTGATGACAATAAGTCGTCACAAAATGGGCTTCTTTAGTCGCAACACCCAAAGTTGTCACAATTGCATCAAAGCAACTAAATGTTTAGTGACGACCCGTTATTTTCGTCACAAACTACACTGCAAGAAATATGTTCATTAGTGACAACATTTTCTAGTGATGACAAAAGTCGTCAGAAAATGTGTTGTTTAGTGACGACAAAAAAAGTTGTCATAATTGGTCGAAGAAACTAAGTCTTCAGTGACGACCTTGAAAAACGTTGTCACTAAAATGATCTATATAGTGACAACTTCTAATATCGTCACTGTCACTGTACCTATTCGGATTAGTGACAAGAATTAATCGTCACTGTTTAAAGTACTTATTTCTAAGTCACTTTTATTAATTCTACTGTGCCACCCTAACTTTTGCGATTTAGCCCCAAATGTTGTAAAAAATTCCATTAATTCCATTATGATATCTTAACTTTTACAATTTAGCCCCATATGTAGTACACCGATTTCTTTAATTCTATTATTACTCCCTAACTTTTGTAATTTAGCCCCATATGTAATTCATCAATTTCATTAATTCTACTATGGTACTCTAACTTTTGCAATTTAACCCCCATATGTAATACACCAATTTTATTATTTGTATTATGGCACCTTAGCTTTTACAATTTAGTCCCTATTTTTTTATTAGGAAATTGTGAATGATATCTTGATAAACTATGCATAAATATTTTATAATTTTCTCAAACTTAAGTAATAATTTGTTATAAACTCTAAAAATATATCTTTCATTACAATAGTTATAAGGCATGCAAGTCTTTTTATCAATGGAATAAGAAATTTATGCCAGCTGTATCCTTTGTATTACATGCCAAGTAGTATTAGCAAAGGAATAACAAAGTACTACAAAGTAATTAACAAAATAGCCTTCAGGAGTGTAGTTTATGGGCAAATAAGCATTATCTATTCAAAGTACCAACTTTTTATGGGCATTTTATATACTCTCAAACATATAATTTATGATAAATTTATAAATGTTTGTAAGTAAAATTTAAAAAGTGTTACACTGATTTCTTACAAAACGAAAATTGGCAGGTTATCTTTTCAACATAAATTAAATTTTTATTTAAAAAAAATGGCCCATAAAGTACCAACTCTTTGTGGATTTCCTCCATTACATGAACAAATATTCTGCTCTTTATGGGCATTTCACTCTGAATCATTTAATTTATGTTAAATACATAAATGTTTGTAAGTAAAATTCAAAAAGTGTTGCACTAATATTTTTATGAAAGGGAAACTGGTAGGTTTTGTATTTAACATAAATTAAATATGTGAAAGCAAAAAAAAAAGAAATTACCCATAAATCTATGTCTTGCAAATCTATACTAGTAAAATAGTTTCAAACAAAATTAAACATTAAAATAAACTGTAATTTATACACATTAAAATATCTGTAATTTATACACATTTTGCAACTACTACTTTGTGTTTTCTCTGTAATGAATTTTTTAACTATTGAGAACTTAAGTTTTGTCTTGCAAATCTATACTAGTACAATAGTTTTAAACAAAATTAAACATTAAAATAAATGTTTGAAAAAGAACAAAAGTACATTTATCACTTGCAGTAATGTAACAAAATTTTCTCAACCATTATCAATATTTTCACAAAAGTATTAAAAACTAGCAATTGACAATATTAAAAACTAGCAATTTAATTAGTCACGACTTTTCTTGTCATTATAATCTTGAATAAATTAGTGATAACATTATGTCATCACTAAATTTTCTTTGATTTTGACTTAACAATAACGTCTTTTTAATAGCATTTGATTATTTTTAATGAAAGTCTGTTATAACCATAGAATTTGACTTTTGTTATTTTCAATTAATGATGTACTTTAGTGCTGTAATTATAAAAGTATATTTTCACTTATATGTAATTAACAAATTTTGCCACCTATATTGATGAAAATTTGTGTTTTTGTACTAAAAAATAAAGAATAATACTATAGCAATAAAATCTATGCTTCAAACCAAATTAAAAATAAAAAAAGCATGAGTTTTTTAAAATTTGATGATTTATTAACTATGACTTTATTTAATTGTGAGCCTCAATATTAATTTAAATTTTTTTTAAATTTGATGATTTATTAAAGTAGTCATAGTTACTTAAATATTAATTTAATTTTTTAAAAATTTGATGATTTATTAAACTAGTCATAGTTACTCAATAGGTTTTAACTGAAAAAAATTAATGAAAGTTTCTAGTTAGAACAACTATCTAAACTATTACAACTTGAGAAAGAATATATTTACTAGTTCTTTGAATTTAGCAAAAATTTTTCATCCATTATAATTTTTTGATAAATATGTTAAGAAGTAGTGATTAGAAATACATTAGTAAATTTAATTAAAATTTGAAGCTAAAAATTCACTTGTAATATTAATATCGGATCAACTGTTTGATGTCATAAAAAATTAACTATTTGAAGCAGATCCAAGGTGCATTTACCGCTTGTAATATTTCAACATAATTTTCTCATCCATTATGAATATTTTCACAAAAATATTTAAAAGTAGCAAGTAATATTATATTTGTAAAATATTAATTCAACTAAAATGTTGGAAACTAAAAAACGTTGATTGAAATTTTGGTACTGAACCAGGGGGAAATCTAAGGAATTGAAATTTCATTCAAAGTCAATATTTTGAGGAGAGGCGCGGAAACACTTAGAACACTTAGAACGAAATAGCCAACACTACCTGCAGTATCCTAAAGCCAACACTACCAGTATCACCGAACAAAACACACACTATCAGTATCCTAAAGCCAACAGCTAACACTTAGAACCAACCGTAGCACACTGCTCCTCGCCATCTCCTCGCCGAAACATCTCCTCGCCCGTCTCCTCGCCATCTCCTAATTGATCTTGGCTCGGAAATGATCAAATAGAAGACCACATTTAGCAGCAACTCTCTACCAAAAAAGGTATGCCGATTCTCTTTTTCCTCCCTAATTTTCCCCCAAATGTTTTGCCGTAATTTTTTTTTGCAAAGTGGTCATATTGTTTTGCTCACATTATAGTGATTAATGGTTTTGTTTGAACCCCTGCAACAAGATGAAACCTTTTGGTTGTTGCAACTGTTTCCGGTACTCTTTTTTTTTTTTAATCGTTTTTTGCCTTTCGGTCGCTGAGATAGCGTTTGATGTGATGCTGTGTTTGTTGTTTGATCCAAAGGTTTTAACTTTCTCCAATCTGGTAAGCCAAAGACTACATCTTTGGTCCTTATTTAAAGCAAAGTTGCTGTTACTCCCCCCCTGCCCGCGGTTAGAGTAGCTAGACAGAGACTTGCTCCTCTCGTCCACCTTGACTGTCTGAATCTCATAAAACAAACATTTGCCTTCCCAAAATAAGGGAAGATTTAGTTGGAATTTGACTGCTTCACTTTCTGCAGAAATGAAGAAAACAAAGGATTGATGGATGGTTTTAATTAATTTGGCTGGAGAACAGGTCATTGAAATCTTGACGAGTTGACTACTTGTTTTGGAAGTCTCTGTTTGGAATGTACGCTACGTTATGTTAGGCACAATCTTGATTTGACATCTGTCCCTGAATCATAGTATTCCTACATGAAAGTGTAGACTGAGCGGCTTTGTACATTCTGATCCCTTAAACCATTAGACTGGATCTTGGTTTTGGCACAAGTTTTGTAACGTGTCCCTCTGTTTTAGGGGTAACATGAAAATGTGTATAGTAGCAAAAGGATTTGTTGAATGGTATCCATTGGAATTTTATTGAAAGACCTATTATATGGTATTCTTCCAGTGGATCTTTTTGGAAGCATACACTGGGGAATTTTTCTGGCCCTGAGTTAATTAGATTTTTTTTTCCTTCTTTTTTTTGGGGGGGGGAAGGGTGTGGTGCGTGGGGTTTATCTGGTCAAGTGGTGTTCACAGTTAATACACTGAAGTTATACAGTGCAAGTTTTTATAGGAAAATTTAACTTGAGGTGGTTGGTAACTTTGTTTCGTCTTGAGTAGTTTTAGGGTTTATTGAATGGAAGGCTGTATGAAACTTAGTAGAAGTCCTGTAAATGGATGTTTTAGGTTGAGTATAGACCTTTTTGGAACTGGTTTCTGGGGACTTTTTCTGGCTCGAAGTAAGTACATGTGGAGAGTTTTGTCTGATTTCGAGATGATCATGCCCATTATGCAGAAAAGTATGTTCCTTGAGATGGTGGAATGTTTGGAAGAATGTTTGGAATGGACTTCTCTCCCTTTCCTGTATGAAGTTTCAAAAACAAAAGTTTGGGGCTTGTGGTCCAACACTCAACATAGTTAAATAACCCTATAATTGGATCTAGAAGCTTATCTAGCCTCATTAGCCCCGTAGTAGAAGGGCAAAACAAGAGCGATTGAAAAGGGCTTCACCAAAAAGATCCCTGATCTGATTTGTTTCACGAGAAACATGCTGAAAATAGAGGTTTTGAATTTGTATAAGCCTTGTAACATCTTGAAGAGAAGGCATAATTACTATAGGTCCCCAATTTTGTATTTTTTAAAGGCCAGATGGGACCTGAAAATCCATCTGAACCAAGACTTTGTGTAAAGCCAACTGGGAAATAAGTTATTATACTTTCCAGTTAGGCCAAGGCTACTGCTTGGCCTTGACCCAAAAAATGGCAGCAACGTTGCCCTTATCATCCTTTACAGCTCCTTCATGCCTAGCTAACCACACCACACATTAAACTTGATCATCTGTTTATATAAACACAAAGGTTAGACTTTTCAAATGCCTCGATTACCAATCTGGTAAGCCAAAGTTTCTGGAATGGTTTGAATTTCCTTTTTGGTTGGTTTGTTGTTTGATAATAATCTCATATATGAGTATGCTACGATTTAAAACAGCAATCAGTAAGCCTGCTACCTTCTGTTGTGCCAGTGTTCGTTCACTTGTTTAAGTAACCGTTTTCTTACGTTTGCCTCAAACATATCTCATTGTTTGCTACCCCGATGGATTTGCCTCAAACATATCTCATTGTGTTAAGCCAAAAGAGTGCCAAATTTCAGGGATGAAGAGTCATAATTATCATGTATTCTTGCAACGTCTACTTCCATTAGCAATTAGAGGCATGCTGCCAAAGGATGTTTCCCAAACTTTGGTAGAACTAAGCAATTTTTTTAGGAAAATTTGTTCCAGGACTCTTTATGTAGATGAGTTAGATGCACAGGAGAAAAACATTGTTGTAATACTCTGCAAACTTGAAAAAATTTTCCCTCCAAATTTCTTCGATGTAATGGTCCATTTAATGGTCCATTTACCTGCTGAAGCAAAACTTGCTGGCCCAGCACAATACCGGTGGATGTTCCCATTTGAGAGGTAGTGTAAAGGCTATTTTAAGACTGAATCTTCTTTTGCTTCATAGGGTCGTACTGCTGTGACATCTTATGGCTGCATTTTTGTGACACAGAAAAATGGGTCAATACAAAGGTTATGTGCACAACAGAGCTCGACCGGAAGGATGCATTGTTGAGCGTTACTTGGATGATGAATGTCTAACATTCATTTCTAGGTACTTGCACAATGTTCCTACAATATTTAATGAACCAGAAAGAAACACCGAACGCTTTGAGGCTGCTGGAAAGTTGTCTATTTTTTCTGGAATGGCTCGGCCTTTTGGGGCAGCAACATTTTGTTTAGGTAGGTTATTTAACTTCTTATTGTAACAGGAAACACAAGAAGGGAGGGAAGTTGGACCAATAGAACTTTATGACATCACCCATTACAGCAAGAAGAAGAATGCATCGGTTGACGAAACATCTGCTATGAACTTAGTAAGAAAAATGGAATTGGTACTCTAATATTGTTGTACAACTCTTATGAAAGTCTAACTTCAGAATTTACCTTTGTGACAGAGCGTGATGAAGGAGAAAAAGTTGGAATCTGAATCCAGTGGTGCAAATAGGACTGAAGAAGACATTTCCATTGAAGTAACTGGACGTGTAACTGGATACGTACATGGCCGTGGTCCCTCCAAAGCTGGAATAATTGCCCAAAAGCTTGCAGAGATAGATGATTTCAAGAAAAGAGCAGAACAAGCGGAGAAGCGCTCAGCTGAGTTGGAAATAATAGTCCAATCTCAACAACAACTTATGGAGAAGCTTGTGAACCAGCAAAGTGAAATGCAGAACCAACAAAGTGAAATGCAAGATCTCCTTAAATCTTTGAAAGCACAGCTGCAAGCCAACAAGTAAGACGATGAAGGCACATCTGAACGAACTGATTGGTAAGCAATTTTCAACTATATATACTTGTCTAAATAGATATAATGGCTGCTATGGTTTAAAGTTAACATAAGTTATTGCAAATTAGTTATTGGTAGGTGACAATATTAACTTGTAATATCAAGACTGAGGAGGGACATTTAAGAATTACTTCTGTCAACACAAGGTTCTAATCAGATGGTGTTTTGATCCTGGGAGTACATTTGTGGCTTTATCATAGCTTTGTTATCATGAAACAATAACATTACACAAAAAAAAAGCTTCAATAGTGTTTCTGTTTCATGATATTAATTTGAGGAGCACAGAAGGGCTAAAGAATAGAAAAGATTATTATTGTCATTTGGCCAATGAGTTAGCTAAAAAATTTTCATGGCCAATGAGTTAGCTAAAAACTTTTGACGGAACAAGATATACAGTCCCAAGTGTTAAGTGAACAATTTAATCAATCTCCGACTTGTGTTGGGATGGGAGAATACTGCATTTGATTACGTGAACATTTTATCAATCGCTGACTTGTATTGTAAGATTACTGATTTGATTACGTGACTATTCTAAAAGGAATATTCCTCTTGTATAGCAGAGTGGTAGTATAGTAGTGATGGACGAACAAAACAGAAGATTTATTCATCTTTGACAGTATTTTGACAGATTAAAGAAACATTGCTGATGCCAAAATTGGTCTTCATTTGTGACAAACCTCCTCTTTACAACCGTTAACAGTCCTTGTTCTTTGGTAGTCAACCAAGGCATCTTGTGTAGTAGATAAGGCCTGCAATTATCACAGTTCCCAGTTTTTCCCTGTTTCCATCCATTGCAGCAAAAACATATCATTTCTTGACATCCAGGCAAAATTTGCAGAAACAAGATTTTTCTACCCCACCGATGTCTTCAGCAATCATATTCGGATCATCAATCCAATCCACCAACTCTTTCCTCCTACACACACTCCTGTGCACTAATTTTTTTTTCCACAGACCATCAATCCATTTACAATCCTCCGGATGGCATGCAGGGTGGAATCCGATTCAGCTCTATAGACTTCAGTTCTAAAGATTGCTTTTTCTTCATTGGGGTAAACAGTTTTGTTATGTCTTACCAGTCATGAGAAGAACTGCCACCTACCTACCTAGTCCTCCTTGCTCACCTGTTACACATACTCTCCCCTTCTCCATCTTCTCCCCTTCCATTAATTTGTGTCTGTCTAGCCTTTAATACCAGTATAGTACTGTTTGGTCTCTCTGCAGTAGATTGTCAGTTTCAACTTGAAGAATTAATGTATTTCTAGTATAGTATTTCACTTGAAGAATACCAGTATAGTACATGCGAAATGTATTTCCTTCAAGTAGTTAAAGGGAATCTTCCTTGTTAGTTAGACTGTTGTGCTGAGTCAACAATCAAGTAGTTATTTTGTTATTCTTGAGCTGTATAAGAATGCAGAAATCTGGATTGGGCAACATGGAAAAATCATTTTGAATAATATCTCTCTTTCTTCTTCCTCAAGTCTAGTTTCTCTCCCCCTTATCACTCTATTTCTGCTGCAATTGCTGCATTCATTACGGTGGTATCAGATTAATGAATGCTTGTTACTTTTGTTGTTTATTTAGCAATTAGAGACTGTTTTGCTTTTGTCACCTGATAATTTTACTAATAACTTTACTACTTTATTGCAGATATATTGCTCATTTTGGAGGTTTCGAAGAAGATTAGCAGTACGGCTTACATGTCGGCTCAAAAACTGTGGTTATAGTGCTGTCTTAAGTTTAGAAAATGTTTCAGAAGCGCAGGAAATGTTTTGGGACTTGGAATATGTTTTTTAGTGCAGCCTTAACTTATATTAGTATTTGTTCTACTCAAACTTATGAAACTATTTGTACTATGATGTTGCACTTATTTATGACATTTGAATATTTAATATATTATTTTGGCATATTCTATTGTAACGGGTGCCTACATTTGTTATTTATTAAACATTGCTGATATTTTCATTTTTTAGATATTATTGTAGTAGGAAAGTCATGTGTAAGGTGTTGTAAATGAGTAGTATTTTTCTAGGCAGGATGTCTTTATTGACAATTGTTATTGTCACTCAATCAAAACTGTCTATTGATAAGGGAATGTTGCCACAGTTGATCAAGGGTTTATTGACAACAAAGTCGTCACTAATTCCCCTATCCCCTCAATACCGTGGCTTCATGCATCACTTGCATCACTGACAAGAGAAGGTGTTGTCACTAGATTTACAGCTTTTACTGATGACATATGTTGTCATAAAAAGTTTCATTCAGTGACGACTCTAAGGGTGCCACAGTTGATCAGGGGTTTATTGACAACAAAGTCGTCACTAATTCCCCTATCCCCTCACTATCGTGGCTTCATGCATCACTTGCATCACTGACAAGAGAAGGTGTTGTCACTATATTTATAACTTTTACTGATGACATATGTTGTCATAAAAGGTTTCCTTCAGTGACGATCCTAGGGTCGTCACTGTATACTTTCATCTTTTACTGACGACATAGATTGTCATAAAAAAGGTTCTATTTACTGACGACTTTAAAGTCGTCACTGTATACTTTTACCGACGGAGATTCAGTGACGACCTTGCGACAACTAAAATGTTGTCAATAATGGTCATCAGTGACGACTTTTTGATTATTTGTGACGAAAAGTAGTTATCACTGATGACCAAAATTCTTGTAGTGGGGTGCGAATTTTTGGAATCGCTCCAAGGCACGGTCTTCACCCTCGTGATTGCCTGAATTATGTCCCGGATTATGTCCAGGATTCCCCATACCGCTCCCCTGGCCTTGTTGATTCGTCAATCGCTCTAGTAACTCGGCCATCCGCTGGATGGCTGTAGCGACTTGATCTGGTTCTGGTCCTTGTTCTCTTTCAGGGCTTCGTGCTCGCCCTCTACCTCCTCTGCCTCCACCTCGAGTACCGGAGGCCATTTAAGTGCAAACGTCTATAGATCGTAACATTACACATAAACTTATTATCCGGACTATGAGCAAAAGTACGGACGTAAAGCGTACGAACAAAAGACACACAAAGGATAAATTCAAAATGCTACTCAAATATATACATAGATATACAAAATCACACCAAAAGATTTACAGATTACCGACCTCCAGTCGGTACAAAACCCAATGTACACATGAGCACTCCGGCTCCAAGATCTAGTCGGCCAACCAAATAAAGAAAGAAAGTGGTCATGCCAGTTTTAACAAAAGGAATCTACCAGCTAAGCAAAAGACGAAAGCGACCCTAAACGCCTCCCCTAGGGCCCTGGTCCCCAACGGAACCTAAAGTACCAATCTCGCCTATCTGCTCCGGCCCAGTAGCTCGCGGGGGTGCCTCCGCGGCCATATCTAGCAAGACCCCGCAGTCAAACGTGATACTCCGGGCCCTCTCCCTAAACTGCCTCTTCAAAGAGAAGAGGTGCTGGTGTGTGTCCCGGAGGTCCCGCTCCAGGTCCCTAACGCGTAACGCCTGCCAGCGGCTAAACTGTCTAGCCTCCTCAAGCTGCTCCCTCAGAGTCTCGACCGTCCTGTCGAGGTGATAACGCTCATCATCCAATGCTAAGACTATCTCGTCGGGATAGCCGTAAGTATACCAACACGCGCAGGGTCGGCGCGACACCTGGCCGAAGGGGGAGTACAAAGTGTAAGGCTCTCCCAGCCTCTGTCGATAACGGATAGCCCGCTTACGCAGCGGTCGATCCTCTGGGCCCCTCCTACTCGAACTGCCTGGGTCCATACCTACAAAACATTAAGTCGTCAGTCAACCGGCATTTCAACTTAAAAGATATCATTCAACTTAAAAGAATCCAATATGCCTAATGCCTATCGCGTATGTCCCACAATTGCCCAAGTCCTCTAACCTAGGCGCTCTGATACCAACTGTGACGACCCCACTTCTCCCAAGGGCGAACCCAAGGGTATCGGCGGGCCGCCTGCCTAGCTCGCGCCAGGACTCAAAACTTAAAGCAATAAAAGCCAGAAAATCCAAAAGAGTACTATACATACTATATACAATCCCAAAAGAGTTATAATTACATTCTCCAAAAGTACCTGCTCTTACTATTACATCCGTATACTTACAACCAAAACCAAAAGGGAGACCCTAAGAAGGGTCCTAATACAAACCACCAGAATAAAAACAAACATCCTAAAAGTTCAACTATTACAAGCCAATCTACTAAACTAGTGTATGAGCCCCAAACGTACACGCGTCGGCCCCTGCTAAGGAAAACAAACGGAATGGGGTAAGCTAAAAGCTTAGTAAGTAAACAGGGGCAAAAGCGTAAATTTCACGTAGCAACATTTACACAGTAAGAGTAAAGCAAAAGCAGAAAAGTAACATCACATAATAAGGATACGGGTGGCTCCAAAGCCAATTCATTTGCCATGCTTGATCTCCTGTCGACACTCCGTCGACCATAAATAAGGTCCGTAGAACTTCACTTGTACACCCACCGACACCTTATCACCCTCACTGGCCAGTCACCTCACAAACTTGCCCAGGCGAACGAAATCACAAACTTGAGCTTTAATCATAAGCTCGGGTCACAAACTTGGTGACCTCAAACCAAGTTGGACTGACTTCGACCAAGCCCTAACCGGCTCGAATAGTCCATCTAGGTATTGAGTTCAACCGCAAACTCACAAAATTCACAAAAGTATTCAAAAGTCACCCCGAGCCACAAGCTCAAGGGTTTTTGTTCCAAAATTTCTCACATACATATGTCATGTACAAATTGGTGCGTAAATTAGGGTCTAGATCGAGTGCGATAAAGTACACCCTCGCCTAGGTACCCTTTTTACACATAACGAAACACATAAACAACTAACACATAAGAGCGGCCTGAATACTTACTCAAAATACCAAAAGTAGTATAAAGGCGGAATTCACTTTGTGTGTTGGCTAGTAGTGGGCCCCACCGGCACCGCCTAGCTCACCACTGTCTGAAATCGAAGATTATGTCACAATATATCACAAACGGCAACTAACGTACTTGAAATAAGCCAAACGGCAAAATTGGCACGCGCAAGTGCGGAAACGGCAAAACGGCCGCACACGTCCGCGCAGAACGGCAAACGGAAATGGCCAAGTCGGCCATCTCAAACCGTTTTGGTCAAAATTTAGGCTAGGAATATCAGATCAAGGTACATGAGGTACCGTTACGAAGCTAAGAGGAAGGGCTACAATGTTCATGAAGACATCGCAACCCAGATCTCAATGGGTATAGGTGAAAATTGCGTGAAACAGTTCCAGCTGTTTCATTGCGAGTTACCAAACAGGCCCTGTTTGCAAGGCCGTAACTCACGGCTCAGAAATCGAAATTAAGAAATTCCAAAGGCATTAGAAAGCTGAGACATAAGGCTAAAACTTTCATGTTATGGCCAAGACCTGAATCTATTCAGAACAAAACAAAATTCGAGTGCCAAAGTACCCGTCAGAACTGTCCAAATACAAGGCAGTTCTGACGAGCGATATTGTTTTGATCATAACCGGAGCTACGGAACTCGGTTTTCGACGTACTTTATACCGTTTCGAAGCTGAGATCAAGATCTAAACTTCTTATGAAGGAGTCGGCACCCAGATCGAACTCTATAAAAATCGAAAAGTCATGGGCAGAAACAAAATCAGAAAACGCGTAGAACCAGAGGGTCAAAACAGGCTTGAGCATTTCGTCGATAACTCAGGCTACGCTAATCCGATTGACCTGAAATTTTGCAGGCATACTCAGGTCTCAAGGGGCTACGACTTTCATGTTTTACGAAACTTCTGAAGCAGCACGGAACATTAAGAAAAATGGAGCTCAAGTTCAGGTTCTGGGTTGCCCTGTTTACCCATTTTGCCGGTTTCAAATGTCGCAAACATATGGTTCGTTTTCATGGTTCTTATGCAGGTTTTTCAACCACTTTTGTACCAAATAAACACACATATACTAACATCTAACTGGCCTACAAATGGTCCGAAATTCCCCTCCCAAGTCAATACCAAATTTAACAATCATCAACCACAATCCCTAACCAAATTTCATTTGCACCAATGAACTTAATCCAACCTCTCACTAACCAAACTCTATCTCACTAACCATAAGCTAAGCTAAATTAGCCTAATGGAGTTTAGGGTTTCTTAACCCAAATCAGCTTTTTGCAAGTAACCAACCAAATCAAGTGAGGCAATTCATCAAACATAACCACTACAAGTCCATTTCTCAACTAAAACAAGTAAGGAAAGCATTAGCAAGAAACCCAAATTCTTTCCTCTTCTTGGCCGAATTTTCAGCAACCAAATAACACTAAAATTAACCAAAGTACTCCATAAAAACATGTGATAGGCATAAGAGGTACCACAATCAAGCACAACTAGGGTCCTATGCCAAAATAACCACTAGTTCATCAAACAATAATCAACTTAAGTCTTCAAATAGACTTTCTTACCTTTGATTCAAGCTTTGTAGATGATCACCCACAACAATCAAGTGCTCAAGTTGTTTCTCCAAGGTCCAAACTCAAGATTGAAGAACAAAAATGTTGCACCAAAGCAAGCTTTCTTTTTTCTTCTCTTCTCACGGCTCTCACTCTCTCTCTCGGCTCTTCCTTTCTTTTTTTCTTAGTTTTGTTTTCTCTTGTTTCTTATAAGTTGTAAGACAACATATAGTCAAAGCTTTGGGAGATATTTCTTATAGCTAACCAATCACAAAAATGCTTTATTTGTTGTTTTCACCCTTGCACTTCAACTTTCTCTTTCATATACATTTTCCCTCAAACATTTGATAACCTTTCAATTTACTCCATAAGTCATAACTTAATCTAATCTAAAACATATCATCACGCTTAATTATTTCACTAATCACTTTCTCATCTTAGTCACTTACACTTAAGCATACTTTATCCCACATAAAAGTAGTTAAACAATAACTTTTTTGTCAAGGACAAAATTAGGTTTAAACCCACTTAAAACTTCTAATAAATCCATTAGGGATTTTGCTCACTTAGGGTTTCTAACCTTCTTAAAATTAATTAACCTATACCAAATGGATTGAATCCTATACCTTCCCACACTAGTGGGTCCCACATCCGATATACGTTCTTAATTTCTCAAAAACTAACTAATACTACAAAATCATCTAAGAACTATATTTACTCATAAATTAGGGTTTTCTTCTTAGCCCTAACCCTAATATCAACTTATGAACGGTCTGGGTCCTCACAGGAACTCCTGAAAAGATTCAAAATAGTGTTGAATATTTGAAAGAATTTGAGATAAAAATTTTGGAAAGACAAAATTCTGCCTTGGTTTACAAATTGAGCAATTGAAAGGTGAAATTTTTGTCCACCAAACTGCTTATACCCGAAAGGTATTAAAGCGATTTTATATGGATAAAACATATACATTAAAATACCCCAATGGTCGTCAAATCACTAGATCCTAATAAGGATCCTTTTAGACCGCAAGAGAAAAATAAAGAGACACTTGGTCCTGAAGTACCATATCTCAGTGCAATTGATGCACTAATGTATCTTTGTGATACCCCGAATTTTAGGACAATATTTTTCCCTCGTTCTTTTAAAATTTCGATTTATTTCTTTTGTTTTGTTTTAAAAACATTGTTTTTTTAATTGGACACTTTAAATTTAAATCAAAACCCTAGTTTTACCTGTGACTAAAAGGTTATTATGTAATTGATTTTATGTATGGCAATGCATATTTTATTATAGGTAATTATAATGGTTGGGTGGTTAGTAGATTAATGAGGTGTAATTAAGCTTGTGGATTTCATTAAGTTAGTGATCTATGGAGTTAATTGGAAAGATTAAAAGAAGTTGGGGTC
Source organism: Coffea eugenioides (assembly GCF_003713205.1). Classification (NCBI taxonomy): domain Eukaryota; kingdom Viridiplantae; phylum Streptophyta; class Magnoliopsida; order Gentianales; family Rubiaceae; genus Coffea; species Coffea eugenioides. The sequence continues at coordinate 21,863 of NW_020862964.1, forward strand.
ATAGTGTGAGGATTAGCAAAGTAAGATTTTTAGTAACATCAAAGCTTCTAGGATCTTCCTAAGTTTAAATTTGATTGGTGGAGAAAAGTCTAAGTTGACCATTGGCTTAAATATCTTCTATTGTTAGTAAATGAAAAACAAAGCCAAAAATTAAGAGGAAAAAAGAGAGAGAGGGCTGAGAGCTCTATGGGAGGTTCAGGAGGAAAAGTTTCAACTTTGGTTTCTTGATTTCTTGCTCAATCTTGCAAACTAACCGATAGTTTCACCAAATAATCCATAGAAATTGCTTAGGAAGGTGGATTGCTATCTTGGAGTGGAGTGTTTTGGTGGTTCAAGCTTCCTAGGGGTTGTTGTGCTTCTCTAATGCTAGGTAAGGTTGGTATTAGTTCATGTTTGTGTTCTTTATTGGTTTACAAGTGAAAGTTATGGCTTGTTTAGGTAGATTTCATGATTTTAGTAGTGGTTATAGTAAATTCCAGCCTTCTAGTGTAATTTTCAGCTTTGGTTATTGAAATGGATGGTTGTTCTTGGTGTTCATGTTATGGTAATGCTTATGCTTAGTGTATGGAAGTGAATTCATGGTTAAAAATTGTTGGGTTTGTAGTATATAAAATTTCGGTCAGCAAGAAAGGTGATTTGTAAGAATTGATTTCCAGTTTTAATGCTGAAATTGTCCTGTTTCTGACCGTATCTTTTAGTCTATGTTAGAGGCCGAATCAGCCTTAGGTCAAAACATGAAAGTTGTAGGAAATGATGTTTTATAGCTGCTTGTAAAATTTCAGCTCAATCGGAGCACTGTATCTTGTGAAATGAACAAAATACCCTTGACTGCCCACAAGCCTTGTTTCACGGACAGTTTTCTGTCCTCTCTGTGATTTCGATATTTGACCATGAAAATGAATGATTTGGCTTTGTAGGTCTTCATAAGGAATATAGGAATATGTCTTGGCTTCGAAACGCCATAAGATTCGTTTCAATCTGATAAGTGTAGTTTCAGTTGTGGTTGTTATGCCGAAAGGTGTTTTATCGCCTATGATTTGTATGTGAAATTGTGGTTGAATTGGGATGAGATTTGGTTTTTGATTGTAGGATGGAAAGTGAAGAAATTAAGGGGAAATGCTGTCCGTTTATTTTCTTGAAGTTTGAGTGAGTAAAAGGGATATTGGAAATGTGATTTTGTGATGCTTTGGACTTACTTTGCTTGGACATATGTAGGTCCACTTTAATGGTGTTATTTGAGCTCGATTTCATTTGAACTTGTACATTTTTGCATGGTAAAGGTGACAACCGTTTTATACATTATACTTAGATACAAATGTCAGTTTGAACTTCAAATGTTTACCCATTTTCTTTCCGAAACAAAGAAGAGTTGTATAGGGTTTCTCGGCCGCAAAACCTAATTTTATCAAGCGAGACTTTAGGTGTGAATTTAGGGTTTGTTTATCTTCCTTTTCATATGATTTTACCGAAAACACCTGCCATACGTTATTTCTTTGCATATGTGTTAGTTTCGAGCCAAACAAAATGTGACGGCCCCACTTCCCCCTAAGGCGAACCAAAGGGTTCGGCGGACCGCCCGCCCAACTCTCGCCATGACTCACTCAAACTCTTCAAAAGAAATAAGAAATAACCGCAAGGATAAGAAAAGAACAATTCCCAAACTTGAAACGCATACTTACATTCATTTCTATCTCAAAATAATATACAATCCCAAATAAAACAAAAGTTCTCAGTTCTTAATACATCCAACCCTATTCAAGCACTAACGTGAGAAAATCAACAAAACAAAATTCAAAAGAACTAGTCCAGACTAGTCTGCACAGATCTCACGCCCTCGCTCGTAACCCCTGTAAGGAAAACAAAGCTAACGGAATGAGTTAAAAGCTCAGTGAGATTCCAAACACATAATCAACTTAAACAAGGACATTAATCATGTAATAACAAGTAATCCAGGAAACATTTACAATATGAAGCAATGATAATACATTCATTAAAAGGATACATGCTCACATAGAGCCTTTCGTTCTTTCATTCACCTTTCATTTCCTTTTTCCTCCAATCATTTTAAAATGCATTTTGTAAGTGAAAACCCCTCCATTGACATTGTCACTCGTTCATTCATTTCATTCTTTCCCCCTTCTGGACATTGGCCAGACTCCACCTAACAACGTGGTAATACTCGAGTATACCAAACTTTCACCCAGGGTCACCAAATCGCCCGACCGAGTCCGCTTTTGGCTCGAGTCGACCGGCAACGATTGGCAAAGGCCCAGTTCAGCCAAAAGGCTTACATTCATGCATAACTAACATTTAATCACTTAAACATTGAAAATTTCACATTTCATTTAGGTCGAGTGTGATAAAGTACACACTCGCCTAGCAAAATTCATTTGTAACAAACATTTATCATTTAATCAAATATCCACAACAAATCATATAGTTCATGGAAACATAACAAACAAAGAACACTCACCTATTTAAGCAAAATAACGTCCAAAGTATCCTTCCGGATAATACCCTCAATCACCAAGGAACCCTAATAATAACCAAGGGAAAATATTACGGTTAAACCATTCAAAGTTTAGGTGAACCAAAAAAAATCCGAATAACTACTAGTACAAAGTATAAATATGGTTTTGGAAGTGAAAAGAGTACATTTAAACCAAAGGACATAAGTAAAATATTTGTAAAACTTATGCTCGCTCGTAAACCTTTGAAATCTCCATTTGAGTCGAAGTTATAAAGAAAACGTATTTCTATTAGTCGTAAATTTCATTTTTCCAAGGGTACAAATTTCGGCCGAATTCTAACTTATATACCTCGATAAAAGAAGATGTAAATATCCTAGATGGTTCAAATGGTATTCGTCCTCAAATCCTTACTTAGTCCTCGAGTGCAAATTTGGGCAGCACGCCCTTTATATTTACCTATTTTTCAGCCATTTATGCCTTCATTCTTTTCCTCAATCAGTCCCAAAGTCACACACAAAGAGTCTCATTACAATAGTCATTCAATAGATTCAACGTCATACAATTACAAAGCCATGCTACAGAAATGACCGGAAATAAGGTTTAAGTCAAAAAGTAAAAAAAACAGGTTCGATGTCTCTTAGCGTATCGGTCACAATCGAAGCTACACTTATCGGATTGGGGTAAAATTTATACCATTTCGAAGCTAAGACAAAGGGCTACAACTTTGATGAAAACCACTCAATCCAGTTCATAGTGTATCCAAGTCAAATTCATCGTTTACAGAACCAGAATTTCACCGTCAGGCTGGTTAACAGCACTACGTTCAACTGACAATACCTCAGGCTAAAAAAGTCCGATTGAGGTGTTTTTAGAGGCGTTGGAAAGCTAAAAGATAACACTACAACTTTAATGATTTGTTCAAAAGCTAATTCAATACGGATCAAGGTGAAAAAATGCAGCTAGAATGGTGAAATGTCAAAACTGTCCACAGAGCTCTACCTATGGCAGCCAAGGGTATTTTTGTCTTTTCATGTGATACAGTACTCGGATTGAGCTGAAATCTTGTAGGCAGCTATAAAACATCATTTTCTACAACTTTCATGTTTTAAGCTAAGGCTGATTCGGCCTCTACCATGGACTAAAAGACACGGTCAGAAACAGGACAGTTCATCATCAAAGCTGGAAATTTTATCAAACCTAACAATACTATGATAGCTATCATAAAAGTCAAGCCTTTTTCCTTATAAAGTATCATCCATCAAGTATCATCCATCAAGTAGATACAAAGACAAGTGGAAAAGATAAGGTGGCTATCAATTTTACCTCCTAAATTCCACAAAACAATGCTAGGAAAAGCACAACACAACCTGAAAATCATGAAAACCACCATACCAATCCTTCCTTTAGCTTCTATAACATCATCTATCAAAGAAACTCAAAGATAAGGGAGGATTTCTAGCAAAGTTCTCCTCTTTACCTCCAAAACTTAGATGGACAGCCAAGCAAGAAGTACTCAAGGGTGTCTTCCTCCAAAACTTCTCCAAGAGCTTCCCCTCAAGATTATCTCAAGGTTGATTAGAGTGGATTAGGGTTGATCTTGGTTTTTTTCTTCCATGATTCAAGCAAGAGATCAAGGCTGAAAATGGAGTATTTTTCTCTTCTTTTCCTCCCAAATTTCGTCCATCATGGAAGGCAAAGGAAGAAAATGGTGATTGACTTGAGTTGGATAAGTTTTAAGCTTAATCTTGGTCATGGTCTTGGTCAAGATTGGCTTGGTGCTTGACAATGGCACAAATCCAAGGGAAATCTATCTAATTGTCTCTCTTAAGCACTCAAATATCTATTACTCCTCCAATCATCTCTTAACACTTTTTATCACATAATTTCTTTTGCACAAAACTCCTTCTAGTCGTTAAAATTTTATCGCACTAACCGCACTAGCGGGTCCCATGCCCAATATGCACTACTAACGTCACATGAACTAACTTATACTAGAAAAATGTTTTAGAACTTAATTCCCTTATAAAAATAGCTAGAAAATTAATATAATAAAGGAAAGTATAGAAAATGTATGCACAGAATTAAAATAAGGGCTAGAAAATAAGAAAATATCGGGTTCTCACCGTTTTCCTTAATTCGCACGTAATAGGATTTTTCACTTATAATTCACAAACTTATTTTTTTTATTACTTCTAATCACATACTTTTTCTTATCTAAAACTCACTCTTAACCACTAAATTTAGTACATACTCCGTACCGATTACTCACACTATGAAAAGACGTAAAAATCCTAATTTACGATAACAAGAAAACAAAAGGAAAAACCCTTGATTCTATGTTTGTTTGCACTTATTGTGGGGTGAATGAGTAGTATAGCTATTATAAGATAATGGATTTCAAATAAAAGGGAATTTTAAGAAAAATATGATGGATTTTACAATTCCATAGATTAAAATTAGGGTTTCGACTAAAATATGAGAGATTTAAGAAAACCTGTTAGTCACAAGTAAAACTAGGGTTTTGAGTATAAGTAGGGTTTCTACTCTTTAAAACAAAACAATGTCTTAAAACAAAAATAAAATATAGAAACCGTAATATCCTAAAAGTCGGGATATCACACAAAAAGCTTTGCAAAAATTTGAAACAATGCTTTTCATATCCGACCGTGTATCCGGCCAAGTCTTGGCCGGATTGCTGGCTGGATTGACAGGGGAAGAAGAAAAAAAAATTGGGATTACTCACTGCCTTGAATCCGGCCAAGTTCTGACTGGATTCTGACATGGCACTGTTCACTTGTTTTCCAATGGAATTTTCTAAAAACCTTTTTGAGTAGAGTTTTGTGTTTGGTTTAGGAAACTCTTAGTTACTCTTATCCTTCGATATAAATGTACTCTTTTCACTTTAAAACTCATATTTATATATTGTACTAGTACGTATTCGGATTTTCTTTGAATTACCTAAATCTTTGAGGGTTGAAGCATAATGTGTTCTTTGGATTAATTTTAGGATTCATCGGTGATTGAGGGTATTACCCGGAGGGTTACTTTGGACGTTCTTTTGCTTAAATAGGTGAGTGTTCTTTGTACGTTATGTTTCTATTGACTATGTGACTTGTTGTGGATGTTTGATTAACTGTTAAATGTTTTCAATGATTGCTGAAATTGAGTTTTGCTAGGCGAGTGTGTACTTTATCGCATTCGACCTAAATAAATGTGAAATTTTCAATGATTATTTGATTATACGCTAGTTGTGCATGAATGTAAGCCTTGTGGCTGAACTGGGCCCTTGCCCTTCATTGCCGGTCGACTCGAGCCAGAAGCGGAGTCGGTCGGGCGATTTGGTGACCCTGGGTGAAAGTTTAATATACTCGAGTATTACTTCGTTGTCGGGTAGAGTCTGGCCAATGTCCAGAAGGGGGAAAGATGAAACGAATGAACGAGTGACAATGTCAATGGAGGGGTTTTCACTTACAAAATGCATTTTAACATGATCGGAGGAATGAGGAAATGAAAGGTGAATGAAAGAACGAAAGACTCCATGTGAGCATGTATCCTTTTAATGAATGTGTTATAATTGCTTTATATATAGTAAATGTTTCCTGAATTATTTGTTATTCTATGATTCATGACCTTGCTTAATTGCTTTGATTATGCGTACGGAACCTCACTGGGCTATTAGGTCATTCCGTTAGTTTTGTTTTCCTTACAGGGGATGCGAGCGAGAGCGTGAGATTAGTGCAAACTAGCCTGGACTAGTTCTTTTGAATTTTGTTTTTTTTTTTATTTTCTCGCGCTAGTGCTTGGATAGGGTTGGATGTATTAAGAACTGAGAACTTTCATTTTATCTGGGATTGTATATTATTTTGAGATAGAAATGAAGGTGAGTATACGTTTCAAGTGTGAGAACCCGTACTTTTCCCATTTTCTAGGGTTTTAATTATTTAATGGTTTGTTTTCTGCATTTTTTTTAGTAGGAAAAATTTCTAGATATTTTTAATGAGCAGATATAGTTTTTAAATGATTTTTCTAGTATTGGATAGTTTTTGAAAAAATAAGGATATATAACGGACGTGGGACCCGCTAGTGCGAAAAGTTCAGAAAAATTCGGCCAAGGAGGTTAAGTTCCGGATACTGAGTGAAATTTATCGGGTGTCAAGAGATAAGTAGAGGATGAGATGTGATTGATGTGAGAGGGAACCAAAAGGATAGAGATGTTTTAATTGAGTGACAAGTGTCACTTTGTGAGAGGTTGTGACTTGTTGACAACTATTCACCTTTTTGACTTTTTACCCTTGGATTAAATATCTCAAAAATTACCCAAAATTCACTCTTTTCTTCACCATTGTGGCCGGCCCTCTCTAGCAAAGAAGGAAGAAAAACTCTTCAAAGTTTGGCATCCATCTAGTGCAAAACATCCAAAGCAATCACTTAGACTTGATTCTACTCCATAAAATCTCTTCTTTAGGTGTTAGTAAGTGGTTTGGTGAAGTGTTTTGGGAAGCTAAGAGGGCAAGCAACTCTCCCTCTCTTGTTTACTAGGTGAGTGGTGGATTGAACTTTCTTCTTCACTTAATGAAGCTTAATTTATGCCTAATGGTAGCTAAAGTGATGAATTTGTGGTTTACTTCTTGGTTTTAGATGAATTGGTGAAATTTTCAATTTATTGATGATTTTTCTGGTTTAATATGAATGTGATGTTGTGGCTATCTTTGATGATGGGAAATGATGTTTCATGACTCTAGTAGGTGTAAATGATTGGTTGTTGCAAGCAATTTTGGATTTGGAAGGAATTTGAGAAAGTTAGGGTTTTAAATCCCCAATTCTGGCCGGTTTTGTATCTCATGGTTAGAGGCCGAATTGGCCTTGACTTAAAACATGAAAGTTGTAGATATTGATGTGTTAGAGGTGCCTGTAAAATTTCAGATCAATCGGAGTAGTGTAGAATGAGATAACTCGAAATTACTATTGCTGTTCTGGATTCTTCCGAATGTTAGAACTGCTTCTGAAATTGGTTGTTTTGGCTGGAATTGTTTTGGATTTGGTTGTTGAGGTCTTCTTATGAAATGTAGCTTGATGTCCTAGCTATCATATGCCTTTGGAATTTCTGAATTTGGACCTGTATAGACTGAGTTGTACTGATTACAGCAGAATGTAGTTGTGAACCTGTAATTGTGGTCCTGGTTTTGGTATCTTGCATATTTGACCTAGTTGTGCTGGGAATTGGACTGAGTGACCTTCTACATTATTGTATCCCTGTCCTTTAGCTTCGAGATGGTGGGTCTTGCACCCTCATCCGATAAGCGTAGCGCAATTTGTGCCATTACCGCAAAATGAGGACAAAACTGTTTTTTTTCAGGGCCAAGTTAGTTACATTTCCGAAATTTCTGTTTACCTATGATGCTTGTATATGCTTATGAAACCCTATTGGGGTTGTAATTGGCATTGCTTTATGACTCGTTATCGAGTCTCATTGTACTTGTTTGCGTGTTCTAGGGCGTGACGTTGGTTCACGACGTACTTTTGACGACGGTGCATGAAACATCACCTACTTGATTGGTGAGTATACTACTCACTTGAATGTTACAATGTGGCTTTGCTATATGTGATTTTGATGCCTTGAAGGCTTATGTGGCTACTGGAATTGTTTGAGGCGAGGGTGTACTTGACCGCCCTCACCCCTTGTGATACCATTAATGACTGTTTACCGTTTCACTGAAATGTTACACTTGATATATGAGATATTGAATTCCATTCATGGAAAACGAATTTGGTGTCGTTTGGACGAATATCCAACGGCCTTACTGCATTACTGAGCTCAACCCCGTTGGTAGTCAATTGAATCGAGCCGGCGAGGGCTTGGTCGTGCAAATTGACATGCCATGGGGACTGTACTGGGGAATCTTGTAGTAACGAGACTCTTGATTCCGGTAAACTCGAGTATTACCAAAAGCTACTGTTTGGAGTGCGGGCCCGGTTGGGGTATGATGGGTGGAAGGAATGGAAGTGAAGTGAGGTCTACGGTTGGTTACTCTTATGCATTGACGGAGGGTCAATGAGGTTGGATCAAGAATGTAAGCGTGGAAATGGGCTCTTAAGAGCCGTCCGTATCCTTTTATCGATTTGTTTTGCTTCTTATTTGCATACTTGAAATGAACAGTTATGCTTATATGATCTTAGCTGCTTATGTGGTAGTAACTCACTGGGCGTAAGCTCACTCCGTTCCATTTGTTTTCCTTACAGGAAATGTAATTACTTTTGGGATTGGATTGGATAGTCGATTGCCAAGTTGAGCTAGTGTAAATGTCTTTTGTATAGCTCTTTGAATGAAACCCTAATGTGCATTGGGTTCACTTATTTTTGATTGGCAAACCGAACATGTATATCCATGATGAATAGTTTTTGACATGCCAATTTGGTTGTAAATGTTGAATTTCAATGTATTTTTGTTTGGTTGATGTTTGGTTGGACCTCGGATCGATTCGTATTTCAAACGGCAAAGGAAAAATTTTTGGCAGGAATGAACAGGGCCAAATCCGGCCAGGAATCCGACCAGAAACTGGCCGGATTGTCGGCCGGATTGCCTGGGGAAAATTTTGAATCCGGGAGGTTAGCCTCTGGACAGTATCCGGCCAAGAATCCGGCCGGTAATCCGGCCAGATTTCGGCCGGATTCTACTGTGCCAGGCCACTATTCATCGTTTTCATTTTTTTTTATTTTTTTTATTTTGGTACTTGTGGCTTGTTCGTGCGCGCTTCTACTTTCCCGAAACGTTTTAGATCGCGTGTAACTACTCGTTAGTCCTGGCGAGAGTTGGGCAGGCAGTCCGCTAACCCCTTTGGTTCGCCTTAGGGGAAGGTGGGGCTGTTACATCAAGTCTGGGAATTGTTATTTCTCTTTTCCTCGAGGTTATATCTTATTTTGTTTGAAAAGAGTGAACGAGTCCTGTGACGGGTTTTTACTTTAAGTGCAAGTTTAATTCCGAATTTACACCCGTTGGACTGCAAGTATACAGGTCGCAATTGTAGTACAAGATGTGTATCGGGTCGATCCCACGAGGAGCAATTAAAACAATTATTAGATACTAATTTACTCTATTATTTAGACTTACAATTAATTTGAGCAGAAACTTCAGAATTTAATTCAACTACAAAAATTCTTAAATAGATAAATGCAATTTCACAATAGAAGTAGAATTCACTAAATATTAAGATCTAGGGATGTAGATTCCACATATAACACAAAAGATCTAAAACGAATGAATTTAACACTTGTTACTGCTCTTGTTTAACCAAGGATTCATTTCCAACAATACCAAAATCACATTTTCATGATAATAATGGGTTAAAACAGATTAGTTTTTCCTAATCTCTTGGAAAATACTAAATCTGTTTTGTGCATACCTGAAATATAGATTTTATCCACTTGAATGTATTTCTATTCTCATGAATATACTACTCAAGCTCTACTTATGTCATTCCATTATTTTTACCATTTCTCAATGAGTAAAAACAACTATAAACCTGCTATTGGTGATCAAGCAACAACAAGTAATCCAACATACACAAGTAGATAAGTTAATACAAGACATAACAAGCATAAATCACAATCACTTCATATCATTTGGCCATAAGCTTCATCTACTCCCTAGATAAAGGAAATTAGCTACTCATGAATGATTTAACAATCAAACTCACAAGTTTATTAATGCAAAACATCATGAAGTACAAGTATAAGAAAGGTAAAAGAAAGCTTAGCCAATTGAAGGTAAAGCTCTCCAATTCCTGCTATGTTCTTGTACAAGATGGTTACAAGTGAAAAACCAAATGCTTCTCTAAGAACTCTTAACTAGAGAGAAAACTTGTTGCAAGAAGGAAAACTAGCTACGTATGGTGATGCCAGGCTTCTCCCCTGTGTTTCTGCATAAAAGGTGGTAGAAATTCCATTCCTCTCACTTCATAATTTCCTCCACTCAGATTTTGTAAAAAGAAGTCAAAGATATGATGTTTCCTTTTTGTCCACACTCATTTGGTCTTCTCTTTTGTTGCAGAAGCATGTGCACCGAATTCCCTTGCATCTTATAGCTGGAAAGTGGTATGAACACAAGAGAATTGACTGAGTCAAATTGCAGAATTTCGGCTATAAAACGCGCCTACACAAAACGCGGCATAAACTCGCGTTTTGTCTACTCGCGTTTTCACTCTGGCCTTATTTCAACTGCAAGTTTCTCCATGATAAAGGCCAAACTAGCTTTTGTACAAAACACAAAAGTTGTAGCCCTTTGAGTTAGCTTTCCAATGCTTCAAGAATCATCCAAATCGGAGCTTTTTACCCTGAGATATGATCGAAATACTGTCACCTGTTCAAACCTCTATTTTAACTTCCGACCACAGAATGCAGCTTCTGTATTCCAACGTTTTGCCCATGAAGATGGCAGAAATGGATTTCGATGTCTTCATACGAATTGTAGGTCTCTTTCTTAGCTTTAAAATGGTATAAAGATCATCTCAATCCGATAAGTGTAGCTCCAGATATGGTCAAAATACTGAAGAGTGTCAAAACTGACTTGTATTGCATTTCCTCACTTGAACGTTTTTCACTTCATTCTTCTTGTTGCCACTTGAATTCATCACCAAATCTCTATTTTTTACCTCATTTGACATCCTTTGGTGATTGAATCATCATTCCTGCATAAAAATGAAGTTTTTACCATTAAAATCAATAGAAATGCAATATTATCCACTTTTACCAAAAATATATAATTTTACCAAAAACCTCTTTATTTTATTTATAAAACTAAATAATCAACTCAAAATTAACTAATAAAATGCACTTAAAAATACGTAAAATAAACTCTTATCATCCTGGCGAGAGTTGGACAGGCGGTTCGCCGAACCCTTTGGTTCGCCTTAGGGGAAGGTGGGGCTGTCGCAATCTTACTAATTGTACAAGACCTGATATATCATTTGCAGTAAATTTATTAGCAAGATTTAGTTCCTCACCTACAAGACGACATTGGAATGGTATTAAACATATTTTTCACTATCTCCAAGGAACAATTGATCTTGGTGTATTTTATTCAAATAAATCCAAACTTGAATTGGTTGGTTATACTGATGTTGGGTATTTATCTTACCTGCATAAAGCAAGATCTCAGACTGGTTATCTATTTACATATGGAGGTATAGCCATTTTTTGGCGATCTACAAAACAATTATTAGCTGCCACTTCATCGAATCATGTTGAAATAATAGCAATTCATGAAGCCAGTCGAGAATATGTTTGGTTAAGATCAATAACCCACTACATCCGAAAGAGTTGTGGGTTATCCTCCGAAAAAGAAAATCCTCCAACTATATTATATGAAGATAATGCAGCTTGTATAGTCCAATTGAAAGGAGGATATATTAAAGGAGATAGGGCGAAACACATTTCACCAAAATTCTTTTTTACTCATGATTTGCAAAAGAATGGTGAAATTGATGTGCAACAAATCTGATCAGATAATAATTTGACAGATTTATTTACCAAGGCATTGCTAATTGCAACATTTGAGAAATTGGTGAAGAATATTGGAATGTGACGATTAAAAGATCTCAAATGATGTTTGCATCAGGGGGAGACATTAGGGATGGCAACGGGGCGGGGTTGGGGAGGGGGACCCCTCCCCCATCCCCCATCCCCCGCCCCCGCCCCCGTCCCCGGCCCCGCCCCATCTCCCGTCCCCCGCTCCCCCCGCCCCGCCCCGCTTCCCCCGCGGGTGCCCCAGCGGGACTAATAAAAATTTGTTATATAATTTTATTATGGTTAAATTTTAGCAAATAATCAAGTACTAAAATATCAATAAATCATCAAATTATTATTCATTGTAATTTTACAATTGAAACTTATAAAAACAATCAAACAAAAATTATTTGAATACAATCCAACATGATGAAATAAATATAACTAAAGTAGTCAAGTTTTCAATTTTGGCATAAGTACAATCACTAATTCATTATTGTGCTTGTGCTTTATTTAAGAAAAAAATGTTATTGTATTAAGTGTAATTAGGGATTTAGTATAAATGTATTAGTAAATTTAGTATAACCAATTAATAATTTGTATTAGTACACATATATAATTATTAGTATAATTAATAATATCAATTATATTATATATACTAATAGACATCATATAATACATATAACTAATAATATCATTATCATAAGTTTGTAACTAATTAAATTATATATTATATATTATATATATAATTATATACATATATATATTTTATATATTTATTTTTTAAAGCGGGTGGCGGGGCGGGGGTACACTCCCTCGCCCCTCGCCCAGTTTCTAAGCGGGGGGAAAAAAATTCCCCCGGCCCCCGGCCCCCGCCCTACCCCCTCCCCATTAGCCTCCCGCGGGGCGGGTGTCCGCGGTCATCCGCCCCCATTGCCATCCCTAGGAGACATTAATACACAGGAATAGTGTACTCTTTTTCCTTCACTAGGGTTTTTGTCCCGATGGGTTTTTCCCTAATAAGGTTTTAACGAGGCATATTCTTTGTGTAATGGACATCCAATGGGGAGTGTTATGAAACAACTAAAAGTGTGGATGTCCCTTTGTATTCCCAAGAGAATTAATTCATAATTTATGGCTATATTATGTATAGAAGTTACAATCTATAAATCTATTCATGTAGTGGAGAAACCGTTTCATAAGTTTCTTCATATTCTTGTAGTTAGGGCTGTGCATCGAAATCGAAATCGGTAAATCGGAAGTTTGAAATCGGAATTTTTTGAAATTTTGACATGAATTTTCCCGACCGAATTCGATTTCGAAATGGCCAATTTCGATTTCGAATTCGATGCCGAATTCGATGCCAATTTGAATTCGATACCGAATTCCGAATTCACCGAATTCAAACCTGTTCCTTTTTTTTCTTGTTCAAAAATGGAAAAAACCTGTTCGAATTTAATGACTTCCCCAGGTGCAGTCCCTTTGGATTCCACAAGTTGACTGTTTCTCTTACTCAAATTCAAGAGGAAAGGATAAAGGATGAAGCTGATAACATAACAATTATAGCCTATACAAACATCCTAGCAGAGTTTGAAATGCAGAAAAGAGGTGGAGGGCTTGGAGGAAGAGAAGGAGTAGAGGGATTTAAGGGTGGCGGCAGCGGAGGAGGAGGAGGTGGAGGGGCGGCGAGAAGAGGAGGAAGGATTGGAAGAGGATTGGTCGAGAGTGGTGAGGCGCTCGCAGAGGCAGGAGAGGCAGAAACCAGTAAATTGTTCCTGAGGGTGGCGGTCACAGTTGAAGGAGGAACGCGGAGGCTACGGCAGAGGTACTGGGTCAGCAGCAGTGGGATTCATAACCGGTGGTGGTAGTGCGAAATGTCCCCCAGTCTAGTGCTGCTCATACTACTATTTGTCACTGCTTACATTCACATAAATTCACTAGATCTAACTTTGGAAATTAAGAGAATGTTTTTGGTTAGGATTCCTGGGTCTCTGCGTGTATTTGTGCGTGTGCGTGTGAATGTTGTGTTTTCCCTTCTTTCTTTTCTTTTTTTTTTCTTTCTTTTCTACGTTTGTTTTTGTTAATTGTTAGATGTATCAGTAGTTATTAACTTATTATGTTATATAATATATATTTTTTATATGTATTGTTAAAAAATATTATATTATATTATATATAAATATTATTATTCGAAATCGAAATCATAGTTCCGATTTCGAATTCCTCAATTCGAAATCGGAAATTCTGATTTCAAAAATTATATTTTCGAATTCGACCCGATTTTGACCAATTCGAAATCAGAATTACTGAATTCCATTCCGAATTACCGAAATTCCGAATTCATTTCGAAATCGGTCGGTAAATCGAAATTTTTCGACTTTGCACACCCCTACTTGTAGTAGTGGGTGTTTAATAGGATTAATGTACCTTTAATCTTGTAATACCTATATATAGAGGTACATTGACACCCTTTGTGAGGACTTTTGTATTTGTTAGAATATAAGAATATCATTCTCTATTTCTCTACTTCTTTCTCTAATATCTCCATTCATACTATAGTAGTTTATTAGTTTTACAACAATAAAGATTCATGACTACACTGCTTACTATGTTAAATCACATTTTTGTTCAACTTAGTTTACATTATTAATTATCACAAAAATAAAGAGAGATAAAAAAGATCCATGATGGTGCTACTTATTGTATTTGATCATATTTTTAGTCAACTTAATTTTCACAATTAATCATCAAGAAATAAAAATAAGCGACGTTCAAAAAATGATTCATGATTGTGTTACTATGTTGGATCACATTGCTATTCAATATTGATATGTTTGATACTAGACCAAAAAAAAAGTCCACAAAATTTTCAAGATTAGCATGCTTCATTCTACTGTATTCTTTAGATAAATCTTAAAAACTCATAGAAAGGAGTGACTTCTCCTAAAAAGAGATAAAAACTCAGCAATTCCACAAATTTGGTATAGTAATTTGAGACTTAGATGATTGACAGAGAAGAGAGAAGAAATGTTTAAGAAAGAAAACAGCTCTTATTTGATCCTTTTTGTTTTGATCCTACAAGTATATCCTTATTTTTAACCAGCAACATATCCTAGATAGGAGAACAAGTGGTTGACTATTACAAATCCGTGTTTACAAGTAGCAATCCTCGAGAGTATGGGGAGATCTTTAGTGGAATTCTTAAAACAATAATAGACCAGATGAATAGATCCCTAACCAAATTGGTAACAGAAGGAGAGATCAAAAAGGCCCTTTTTCCAATACATTCCAAGAAGGCTTGGGACTAGATGGTATGTCTCTCTTGTTCTTTCAGAAATTTTGGAAAATCATTAAATGGGATGTTGTAGGTACTGTTAAAGTTTTTTCGCTCTAGTTTTTTGTCTAAATTTTTAAATGAGACTCTTCTTACTCTTATCCCCAATATTGACGTTCCCTTGAACCTAACTCATTATAGGCCTATCAGTTTTTCCAATGTAGTATATAAAACCATTGCTAAAGTACTTATCAATAGAATGCTATCTGATGGTAAAATATCAACGATTAGATTTGGAGGTTGTGAATATACCAAGATCAAACAATTGATTTCAAGACAGCAATGGGAAGCATATTCTCATATTATTATTCAATCTTGAGGAATGTAAAGCAATTCAGAGCATACCACTTAGTGTGTTTGGGGGAAAACATAGGAAGAGATGCAGCCATCTGAGTTCAAGCCTGTATACGGTTAAATCAAAATATGTCTTATAGAAGTAGGACAGAAAAAGAAAAAGGGGTGGATGAAAGTAGCTCTAGCTAAGAACCTACCAGATCACAAATGTGAAAAGGCTTGTGGGGGCTCAACTCGATACATAAAATCAAGCACTTCATTTGGAAGTGTTTATAGCACATCATTCCTACCAACAAAACACTACACAAAAGAATAGAAAAAGATTACTCCCTATACAGGAAGTGTGGTGAGGAGGTTAAAGCAATTGAACATTTTTTTTGCCGGATAGTATAGGAAAGTTGGAAAGCCTTTCCACTTCAAGGGGATGGCCTTATGGACTAGAGATAAAAATTTTGGAATTAATGAAATCAACTTCAAGAAGCATTAGTGAGGAAATATGGGGGATAAAATGTTACCTTGACTAGTAACTTGCTCTAGCATATCTAGAAGTGTAGGAATAAGGCATGCTTCAGTTTTATACAAAAGAAAGGTTACAAGATTGCAACAAAGGCAATTAAGGAATGATAGGAATATGAAAAAGAAATGAAAGAAGGGAAGACCATACTGGAAGAAGAAGAAAGGTTAACCAGACAACTTGAACAAAGTATAGGAGATCAAATAGCCATGCAAATATTTACTAACAGAGCTACTAATAAGATTAGAAATAAAATAGTTTTAAGAATAGGAGTATGGGATAACATTGACAAATTGATAGCAACTTAAACTACACTAGTAGATTTTTGTGGGGAGCCAGTGATTATAAAAGCTATGGCTACCAGAGTTGCTTTAACTTTTGCTTTAGAAAAGAATTAGGCATCTATTAATATTCTGTTTGATTGTAAAGTGCTAGTAGATAGGGTTAATGATAAAGTAGATTATCAGTCTTTGTTAACTCTTATTACCAGAGAACTTAGATAGTTGGAGGAATCCTTTTGGAATTGTACTTTTACATTTGATAACAGAAGGTCCAATAGAGTTCATATTCTTTGGCAAGATTTGCCACTAAACTGATTTTAGATATGAAATGGAAATTAAAATTTTCCTTGTGGCTTGCAAGAGAGGCATAGTTTTGATGGAGCAGTTGCTTCCCTTTTGTAATACTTTGTAAAGGCATGTCTATATCAATACAAATATAAGTAACATTTTAACCAAAATAAATAATGTACTCAGTGGCTTCTCCGGTTAATTTTTCTATTACAAGGTTATTTATTTCATTAATAAAATGATTCTTTGTGGTTAACATAACTCTATTCAATGTCTTCAATTTTTTGCGCTTGGTGGCTGGCATGGCGACTTGGGCCATCGGACCAACCCCCTTAAGGTACGCAGTCGGCTGTTAAATCCTTTGCACAGGCTACGGTCTTTTCTTCTCACAATCTAGAGATGGTGGCGGTCCTGGAGTTAGGCAAATTATCTTCATATAGGGGTGAACTAGCATTGAAGATTTCTAAAGGAGTTGCTAGATTAGCTGAACCGCATCGAAATGTGCTAGTGGGGAGATTCTCTTTTAGTTGACCTCCAAAGGAGATCATCTGCAAGTTCTTTATTTTGCTTGGGCTTAAGGGAGATTGTATTGTGGGTCTTTTTGATGATAATCACATCTTCATAATGCCGAATCAGGATGCGGATTACATGAGACTCTTCGTTCGTTGAACGTGGTATGTTCAAAATTCACCAATGACGATTTCCAAATGGACACCGGACTTTAAACCCAGTCATGAAGTTTCCATCGTTCCTGTTTGGGTTTCACTCCCAAGCCTACTGTTATACTTCTATAATGTTAGATACATAATGAAGATGGCTAAGCTTTTGGGTAGACCATTAAAAGTTGATTCGGCTATAGTAGGCGGTAAATGGCCTTCACTGGCAAGAGTTCTTGTAGAGATAGATGTAACAAGACAACAAGTGTGAAGGATTTGGATTGGAGACGATTCCTTGGGACATTGGCAGTAGGTGGAGTATGAGGATTGGCCTAATTTTTGTAGGCATTGTGCACAGGTTGGGCACTTAAAACAAGAATGATTTAAGAAAAATCCTAGTTGCATCATAAGATTGGAATGAAGCTGTCAACAAAACCAGAAATTAAAAGCATGAAGGGGCAGCAACATATGTCACTACAAGAATTTTGGTTATCAGTGACAACTACCTTTCGCCACAAAAAATCAAAAAGTCGTCACTGTGAAGACTTGCAAATTCCTTATATTTTTCTTAAAAATGCCATTTTATTTGGGAATTATTCATTTATTATGACCCTACTACCCAATCACCCTACAATAAGTGTAAATGAATATAGAAGTAAGGGTTTCGTTGTCCGTTTTCAAGTTAGAGCGAATTAGGATTTTCACATTTTTCCGTAGTGTGACTATTCGGTACGGAGTGAGAATCAAATTTGGTAGGTAAGAGTGACTTTTGGATGAGGAAATATTATATGATTTGAAGTGATAATAATAAGTTAGTGATTAGAAGGTAAAAACCCTAGTATACGTGATTTAAGAAAAAACGGCTCGAACCGACGGGTATCGATCATTACCGATTGAACCCACCACTTCCCTACCACCACATACCCTTGATATTTTTGCAAAATATCTCCCTCATCCTCAACCATATAGCCGAAATATGTGGGCCAAAATGCAAGGAAAAGAAAGTAAAATTTGGATGGTTTTGGTGGTGACAAGTGTTGGTCATCTATGGTCCCTTGACCAATCCTTTTGTCTTGCCTTCTTATCTCTCATTTCAGCTCATTTCCCTCATTTTCTTTCTATTTTGGCCGAGATCAAGGAGAGGCAAAAGAGTGAGGAGAGTTTTCAATCTTCTACCTTGAATCCAACCTTTTGAGTGCAACCATGAAAAACTAAACTGATTAATCACTAGTTTGGAAGCTTAAGGAACCAAAAATTTCAAGGAGAGGTGGAGGATCATTCTTGCAAGCTCTTGTCTTGAGGTATAATGGCTGATCAACCTTTCTTTCTCCATTAATCATGATTAAGTTGGGTATTAATGTTAGTATTGTGCTTGTGATGCTTGTTCCAAGTGATTTTGATGATTATATGGATGACTTTTGAGTTAGGGTTTCTTGTGGGTTAGGTGTTGTATGATGTATATATATGGTATATAATCTTGTAAAGGAGAAAATAGTGGTGGTTTTAAGGTAAAAATGTGAATTATAGCTTGATGTAGCAAAATTCCAGATTTCTGGAAATTGAAGCTTCAGTTCTGCCCGGTTCTAGTTCCCTATGTTAGAGGCCGAATTAGGCTTAGAATAAAACATAAAAGTTGTATATAATGATGTTTTATAGTTTCCTACAAAATTTCAGCTCAATCGGAGCAATGTAGCCTATGAAAAGACCGAAATACCCCTGACAACCATAGGTTTAGTCCAATGGACAGTTTTGACATTTCATCAATCTGATCGTGTCTTTTCACCTTGATACATACTGAAATAGCATTTAGTCAAAACATGAAAGTTGTAGTGCTATGTCTTATATTTCCAACGCCCCTGGAATCACCTCGTTTGGACTTCAGTAGCCTGAGTTATGGTTGTTTATGCATAGTGCGGTTAACTAGCCCGAGTGTGAGATTCTGGTTCTGTAATTTGACATTTTGACTTAGATACACTACAAATTGGACTGAGTCATCTTCATCAAAGTTGTAGGACTTTATCTTAGCTTTGAGACAGTATAAATTTCACCCCAATCTGATAAGCGTAGCTTCGGTTGTGTCCGTTACGTAAAACAACGTCAAATCTGTCTTTTGCTAAACTTCATTTCCGCACATGCTCCTAGCTTGATTTTGTACTTGTATGACTTGGAGCCTATGGAATGGCTATTGAAATGAGATGATTTTGTGTATGACTTTGAGATTGATTGAGGAAAAGAATGAAGCCATAAATGGCTGGAAAATAGGAAAATGCAAAGGGCGTGCTGCCCAAATTTACGCTCAAGGGCTAGGTAGACATACTTGCAACTTGAGTAAGGGTTAAGAGCGATTACCACTTGAACTATTTAGGATATTTGCGTCTTATTTTATCGAGGTATATCAGTGAAGATTCGGCCGAACTTGTATCCTTGAGAAATACAATCATGACTACTAGGAATACGTTTTCCTTGTACTTTCGACTCAAATGGCATTTCCAAGTATAAATGTTACAAAGTTATATAGTTTGAAAAGCGAGCGAGTGTTTCACGAATATTCTCCAAGTGAATTTCCATTTCTTGATTCTTATTGAACAAAACGTCTAAGTTTCGAACCTTAGTCATTTTTCAAAGTTCTGAAACAAAGTTTTATCGCAGATTTGGACTCCAAATCCGGAGTATAACCCAGACGTGGTTACTAGGGGCACTTCATTTTGGTGAGTGCTTCCAAATACCTGATTGAACTGAACACTTGTTTCCAATACTTGATCAATATGATTGAATGATATATGATTGGTTTGATCGGGCAAGAGTGTACTTTATCGCACTTGCCCTTATTTGATATATACTTGTTTATTGTTGAAATTGATTTGATATACTTGTTTATGATGTGCGCACTTCCTGGAATTCCAGAAACCCTGCGGCAAGTTACTCGAGTCGAGCCGGCAAGGGCTTGGTCGATTGGGTAACGAACCCTGGGTCTCTTGTTTGTCGGGTGGAGTGATATCTCCTCGACTAATCGGTATACTCGAGTATTACCACCAGTGTTTATTGAAGATTTTGGGCCCAGTAGGGGGTTTGAATGGTGGACGGAGAGTAGTGTAAGTGGTGTTCTACTGGATTGGTTACTTACTTGAAAGTTGACGGAGTGTCAACTATTACGTGATCAAGCTCCTGGTGATGCATTGAGAATTTGGCTCCTGAGAGCCATTCGTATCCTTATACTTTGAGATGATTGTTACTTGTAGTGTTATTGTTTCTTTTAAAACTTTACACTCGCTCATTTTGAGATTGTTACTTGAAGTGTTATTGCTCACTTTTATGAACTCTTCATGCTCGTTACTTTGCTATATCGAAAACTTGTACTTATAAATAATGGTCAATTTGCTATTTGGAACCTCACTGGGCTTTTAGCTCATTCCACGCCATTTGTTTTCCTTACAGGGATACGAGCGAGGCGTGAGATATATAAAGACTAGCGTAGCCTAGTTGTTTTTGACTTTTGACTTGTACTCGCGCTATCACTCGATTAGGATGATTGTATTTGGATTGTATACACTTTGAACCCGTTTGGGTATATAGAAGTTTTGTATCTTGAATATGCATCGATGTAAATTGTAAGTGTGAATTGCGATGTTATTTATTGTCGATGGATGTATGCACGTGATACGAGTGAGTGAGTCCTGACGAGAGTTGGACAGACGGTCCGCTAAACCCTAGGGTACGCCCAGGGGGAGGTGGGGCCGTCACAGTCACTGCTGACCATTATTGACAACATTTCAGTTGTCGCAGGGTCGTCACTGAATCTCCGTCGGTAAAAGTATACAGTGACGACTTTAAAGTCGTCAGTGAATAGAAAGTTTTTTATGACAATCTATGTCGTTAGTAAAAGCAGAAAGTATACAGTGACGACCTTAAAGTCGTCAGTGAATAAAACCTTTTTATGACAACATACGTCATCAATAAAAGCTACAAATCTAGTGTGACGACATCTTTTCTTGTCAAGTATACAGTGACGACCTTAAAGTCGTCAGTGAATAAAACCTTTTTATGACAACATATGTCATCAGTAAAAGCTATAAATCTAGTGACGACATCTTTTCTTGTCAGTGATGCATGAAGGAACGGTAGTGAGGGTATAGGGGAATTAGTGACAACTTTGTTATCAATAAACCCCTTATCAACTATGACAACTGTGACAACCCCACCTTACCCTAAGGTGAACCAAAGGGTTCGGCGGACCACCTGTCCAACTCTCGCCAGGACTACTAAGACGGTTATACACGACTCAAAACGTGCCGGAATACAGTAGCGCGCTTAAACAAAGCAAAAATCACGAAACAGAAAAATGAAAATCGAAACGGACAGTGAATAGTGCCTGCCACGTCACAATCCGACTGGGACCCAATCGAATACAAGTAACTTCATATAATCCTTGAAATGGACATATACAAACCAAATATAACACATGAACATGAGTACACGCTTTTATAAATCACATTCGTATTTTTACAAATCAAAAGGAAACATTTGAATCCAAGTACAATTAGGGTTTCCAACCATTGTGGAGCTATACAAAATATCTAAACTAGCTCAACTCATTCTTCAAAAATCAAAAGTCCAAAAGATGGTTCCTTGTAAGGAAAACAAAATTAACGGAACGGGGTGAGTTAGAAGCTCAATGAGGTACCAAAAGTATAACAGTAGAAATCATGAGAAAACACTTTTAGGACACATATACACATCAAGTAAGAGAAATGAACGAACACCACAATTTAAAGGATACAGGTGGCCCTCAGGAGCCAAATCCCCGTTGCAATAATTGATCCAGTCTCGTTGACTCTCCGTCAACGTTTAATGACACACTCATGTTCGTAGACCCCTCTTACGCCAAAATCCCGTTCACCAAACATACCCCTTACCGGACCCGAACGCCGAACAGGAACAGGAATGGTAATACTCGAATATACCGGAATCAAGAATCTCAATACCCAAAGATTCCCCAGGAACAGGCACCCATGGATTGTCAATTACCTCGACCAAGCCCTTGCTGGCTCGACTTAATTAACTCCCCATGAGGTTGAGCTCAAGTTAACAGGAAGATCGTTGGACACACTTCCATACGATCCCATAACAAGCGCAAGTAACAAGTTCAAGTTCATAACAAGTACAAGTAATAGATTCCAGTTCATTCAGTACAGCCAAGAGATCGTGTGACAGCCCCACCTCCCCCTAGGGCGTACCCCAGGATTCGGCGAGCCGCCTGCCCGGCTCTCGCCGGGACTCAGTCGTTCACTACAATCCTCAAATATATTACAATATAAATCTCAAATATTACATCAAATTCCCCAAGAATTACATATCAAAAGCGAAGCGGAAACAATTCCCAACTATACATAAAATGATTCCAAATCCAAATTGTACAAAATATATGCCATCCAGTCACGTGAATAAGCACAACAAGTCCTTCCTTCGCTTTGAGCCCTGTGGAGGGGAATAAAACATTTTGGGGTGAGCTAGAAGCTCAGCGAGTAACCAGTAAAATCAGTTATCAAATCAGTTTCACAATCGTACATTTCAATAATGTCATTTCAATATGGAGTATCAATAATTCAAGAAACATTTACAATGGAAAGCGATAGTAACATTCATGAAAAGGATACGTTCGTTCTCCTGTCATTTCATTGCATTTTGGTTTCATTCGTGCATTCATTCACCCCGTCCCTGGCTTTTGGCCAGGCTCCACCAACCTACAAGGTAATACTCGAGTATACCGAAACGTTCATCCAAGTTCCTAGTCGCCCGACCGAGTCCGCTTCTGGCTCGAGACGACCGGTAACAAGGGGCAATGGCCAGTTCAGCCCAAAAGGCTTACATTCATGCGCAAGTAGCATTTAATCATTAATCATTGAAAATTTCATATTTATTTAGGTCGAGTGCGATAAAGTACACACTCGCCTAGAAAACTCGTTTTAACAATCATTGAAAGCAAAATCGATAATAACAAGACACTGATATGCAAGCACGCATGATATGTAAGAAAACAGTTCCAAAATTAACTTTGAAAACAGTTCAAAAGTAAATAATGCGGGAAAGCGGTTCAAAAGTAAATTCGGAAACAGTTCAAAAGTAAATAATGCAAGAAACGGTTCATAAATAATTTTAGAAATAGTTTGAGGTCACTCACCTCCATGGCTCAGAAACCATCCATCATATTGCATTACTTCACTCAAGTCCAAGCCCTAAAGCACAAACGCAAAGCAATCAAGCCCATTCAAAATTCGGACAGCATTTCCCCTGAATTTGCTAACTTTTCCAGCCATCATGGCTTCATTATTTCCTCATTCCAATCCAAGGGTACACACACAACAAAAGTTCATCCAATAGCCATTCAGCAAGCTCCAAGTAGTACAAAGACAAGTCAAGCTAGGGAAAAGTCCGGAAATGAAAGTTAAGCTCAAAACCAGAAAAATAGTTTTGACGTCATTTTACGGTAATGGTGCCAAAAGCACTACGATGGTCGGATGAAGGTGCAAGACCCACCGTTTCGAAGCTAAGAACCAGGGCTACAACAATGTAGAAGGTCACTCAGTCCAAATCCCAGCACAACTAAGTCAAATATGCCAAATAACAAACCAGAATCGTAATTGCAGGTTTACAAATTACACTATGCTGTAATCAGTACAACTCAGTCTAAACAGGTCCAAATGCAGAAATTCCAAAGGCATATGGTAGCTAGGACATCAAGATACATTTCATCAGAAGATCTCAACACCCAAATCCAAAAAAATTCCAGTCAAAACAACCCATTTCATACGCAGTTCTAACATCCTGATGAACCCAGAACAGCAATAGTAAATTCGGCTTATCTCATTCGACACTACTCCAATTGACCTGAAATTTTACAAGCACCCTTAAAACATCAATACCTATAACTTTCATGTTTTGAGCCAAGGCCAATTCGGCCTCTATTTAGGACCAAAAATTTCGGACAGAATGAAGAACCAAGAACCCTAATTTTCCAGATTTCTTCCAAAACAGAATTTACTTGCAATTAATCACTTTTTCCACCTCCTAGCTTCCTCAACTATCATTTCCAATCATCATACATAACCACATAATAACAATCATATGAGAACATAAAAATCCTAATTAAATATAAAACTTCACTAATTTCAACCAAAATCATGAAATCATCCATAAAATCACTTATTCAACCACCACCAATCACTAATTGAACATTATCAAGATCAAAGGAAGAATTCCCTAGTTACTCACCTTGCAAGCTCAAGAAAGTAAGCAACTTAGCACCAATTTCTTCCAAACAACTCCACAACCAACCTCAATATCACCAAACTAAGAAGTTCTATGGAAAAATTTGAAGATTAAACGGTTGAATTGAAAGATTGGGCAAGATTGGAGCTTGAAAATTAAGAGAGTTTTCTTTCCTTTGTTCCTAGCAAGAAATTCGGCCAAGAGCTTCAAAATAAGAAGAATTTTGGGTCAATTTTGGTTTAAATGGTAAAGGCATGAATAGTGGTCAAAAGGTCAAAAAGGTAAGAATAAATCCTCAAGTGACACATGTCCTCTTCATTAATTGCTTGCCTAACTTTTTGTCTCTCTTACACAAATATCTTAACACATTGTAAAATAATATCACTTAATACAAAATTCCAACAAGTTGTCAAAAATATAATGCATTTACCGCACTTGCGGGTCCCACGTCCAAATATACGCTTTTAATTTCTCAAAAACTAACCGATACTAGAAAAATCATTTTAAAACTATTTTTGCTCATAAACTTTATCTGGGGAATTTTTCTAATCAAGAAAATGTAGAAAAAGCGGGCGATTAAATAAAATAAACCCTAGAAAATTAGAAAATTTCCGGGTTCTCAAACTCATTTTTTTCAGGGTGTCACAGATCGAGTGTGATAAAGTACACCCTCGTCTCATTCAGAATAACAGAGTTCATAGTTATCCATGTCACAAATTTCAAGTATACATGAACCAATTAAACAACAATTCAGGGGAGTGGTACACTCACCAGTTAAAGTAGAGTTTCAACCAAGGTAGGGCTCAAATCACCAAGAAACCCTAGAATAGCCAAGGTAAACAATTATGGTTCCCATAGCCACAATTCTAGTAAATAAAATGCACAAATGAGGCTCGACTACAAGTCGTAGACCTCGCCAAATAATTACTCATGCAAGTGTGCAAAACATGATTTTGGGACAAAAAGGTAACATGAAGACCTAGGGCTCGAACAACCCCAAACTCTTCTTATATATATCCCAAACCAAACCAAACTCGAAGAAATCCAACACTCCCAAAATTTGGACACCATATCCCCTACATTTCCTTACTTTTCCATCCTACAATCAAAACCAATTCATCTCAAATCAACCACATACAAGTCATAGACTATAAAATACACCTTTCGGTACAATAAGCACAACTGAAGCTACACTTATCGGATTGAAACGAATCTTATGGCGTTTCGAAGCCAAAACATAAACCTAAATTTATTAGGAAGACCTCCAAAGCCAAATCATGCATTTTCATGGTCAAAAATGGAAATCTCCACGAAAACAGAAATCTGTCCGCGAAACAGGGTTCATGGGCAGTCAAGGGTATTTCAGTTATTTCATAGGATATTATGCTCCGATTGAGCTGAAATTTTGTAGGCAGCTAGTTAACATCATTTGGTACAACTTTCATGTTTTAACCTAAGCCTGATTCAGCCTCTAACATGCACTAATAAAGCCACCCAGAACAGGGCATATTGGAACCCTAAAACTGAAATTTTTCGCAAATAACCGCAATTAACGCACAAGGGATCCATTTAACACAACTTAAAGCCATCAATCTAAGGCCAACCATAATCATCATATGAAAACAGAAAAGTCCCCAAAAAAATCAGAAATTTAGCTAACTCCACTTTAATCCATGAAATCTTCCACAAAGTAGCATCTATAAAAACTATAAGCCACTACTTATCAATTAATTGAAGTAAAGAGGAAGTTTGTAAGCAAGGTACCTTGACACCTCAAGAAAGATGATAACTTAGGATTTTTCTTTCCAAAACAACTCCACCAAGACCTTCAAACTCCCTTAGCAAGTCTTTTTTGTGGACTAATTCAAGGTTTAATCGGTTGGATTTCGAGATTTAAGCAAGAATGGAAGATGAAAGGTTGAAGCTTTCTTTTCTTTTCTCTCAAGAGAGGTTCGGCCAAGATGGTGATGAAATGAAGATGATTTGGGTCAAAATTGGAGTTTTAGTAATGTTAAGAAAGTTAGGCAAGTCCAACTTCCAATCGTGACGCGACACATGACACTTTTAATGGGTCAAACTTATCTTCTTTCTTCCAATAGTTAATCTATCTAGCTAACCTCTAATTATCTCCTAGCATCTTGTAAAATAATACCCATCAATACCAAACTCCAATTAATTGCCAAAATTTACCGCACTTAGCGCACCAGCGGGTCCCACGTCTAATATACACTCCTAATTTCTCATGAACTAACTTATACTAGAAAAATAATTTAAAACTATATTTACTTAGAAAAATATCTCTAAAGTTAACATAATAACAAAAATATAGAAACGGGTGCAAAGAAAGAAAATAAGGCCTAGAAATTCAGAAAATTTTCGGGTTCTCACACTCTCTCCCCCTGAAAAGAATTTCGTCCACGAAATTTCTTATCATCGCCTTTTCCGGGATACAAAACTTTTATTACTTCCTTCTCACAATCAAATTGAGCACCGTACCTAGCTAACCAATCAGTATCCCTTCACTAGCCAAGTTCATTGAATTCTTTCGTATAGTTTCTTCTTCCTTCTTAAATTGAAATTCTTATACACCATTCTAGTGGTCAAACGGTGGAATACAAGAATCTTACCTTCCATGTCCTCAAACGGGTCGGGGACTTGATGATGGTCTAGGGAATACACCCGAGTCGACAACTTTGGTCCATTCTTCTCCCCCTTCGACTAGTCAGGGTTGATCGTGGTTGGCTGTCGGTTCCTACTCCCTTCTCGAGATCGGCCTGGACAATTAGCAATTTGATGATCTGCACTCCCGCAACGCAGACATTTCCTTCCTTTCTTCTAGCAGACATCTTCCGTGTGATTCGGCTTCCCACAATACCCGTAGGGATCACGGGAAGCGGAGACTGAGCCTCTCTGTGATGCACTACTTGATATCCCTGGTAGTTGTACTCTCCCATTTTCCCTTGCAATCTTAGGAGGCGTACTTTCATCCCCTTGCTCCAAACTACTTCCAGGAAATCCCCTTTTCTTGACTTGGAAGTTTTTCACTTGTAGCCTAGCATTTTCTACTCGTTGAGCCTTCTCCACGGCATCACTGAAGGCGTTAATCTGGGCTACAGCTAGATCCTTCTGGATCTCCACGTTCAGGCCTTGGACAAAGCGCCTTATTCTTCGTTGTTCGGTCATGATGAGTTCGGGCGCAAATTTGGATAGTCGCGTGAATTGGCTCTCGTACTCGGCGACAGTCTGGGTCCCCTGGCGAAGCCGGATAAATTCATCTTCCTTCCGTTCTTGAACTAGTGGAGGGAAAAATTTAGCGTTGAACTCCCTCATGAAGTTCACCCATGTTCTGGGCGTTTGTTCTCGGTCCCATTTCTGTTTTATTACGTTCCACCAGGAACGAGCCGCCCCTTCCAGTTGGAAGACAGCAAAAGTCACCTGCCTCTCCTCCGTATAGTGTAGGGCAGCAAAGATGTCTACCATCTTTTCTAGCCATCTTTCGGCCACATCCGGATCGAGCTCCCCAATAAACTTCGGTGGGGAAAACTTCTGAAACCTTTCGAGGGCCCTGTCCAGGGTTTCCAGGGTTGGGATTAGGGTTTTGACCTTGTTGCTCTACCACATGAGCCAACAAGTCGGTCATTCGTTGAATGGTAGCAGCTACCTGAACGTTAGGGTCCATTCCAGGTTCAGGGTTGGGTTCAGGCATTGGTTTCCGATTTCCCCTTCATTCGAGGGTCGCCTACGTCCACGGCCCCGGCCTCGTCCACTACGAGTTCCTTCCATTGGATTAACTAATCTAAGTTCGAGGCGCGAATACGATATACAAACTAGCGAGGTCAGTCAGTCAGATATATATATAATACATCCGAATCAATTCAAAAGCAAATATACATATAACACGACTATATCAAACAAATCAAACAGTAACAGTCAGTTGGATACAAGCAAAGTAAATCCTATGGAAGTAAGGGGGTCATTCAATAGTACACACTACGAACTGGACCAGGAGTACAAAAGCAACTAACGAAAAGCTTCTTCCCCAGGGTTCCATCCGTAATCTACAAGAAATCACAATTTATCTCTTAGGCAGGGTTAATCATCCACGCATCATATAAAGTTCCATAGAATTAGATGTCTAATTCGCCCAAGTCATTTCTAACCTAGGCTTCTATCCCATTTCGTATTCGGGTACAAGAATCCAAAATAAGATAACTCACCACTCGAGCTGGCCAGTCCCAAGAGTAAATCATCTACATTTGTAATTCCTACCTGACATATGTATCTATAGTCTCCAAGTACCAAAATAATGTTTTAAAACCTATAATACACCGTGATTCATAGCTTATGCTCACAAGAGTACTTAGTCCCTTACATTCATTCACATGAGCGAGACCACAACACCACTTGGTCCCAAACTCACTCTGCGCAGAGACCACGCGAAACAGCTCTGATACCACCTGTGACAGCCCCACCTCACCCTAAGGTGAACCAAAGGGTTCGGCGAACCGCCTGCCCAACTCTCGCCAGGACTACTAAGACGGTTATACACGACTCAAAACGTGCCGGAATACAGTAGCGCGCTTAAACAAAGCAAAAATCACGAAACAGAAAAATAAAAATCGAAACGGATAGTGAATAGTACCTACCACGTCACAATCCGACCGGGACCCAATCGAATACAAGTAACTTCATATAATCCTTGAAATGGACATATACAAACCAAATATAACACATGAACATGAGTACACGCTTTTATAAACCACATTCGTATTTTTACAAATCAAAAGGAAACATTTGAATCCAAGTACAATTAGGGTTTCCAACTATTGAGGAGCTATACAAAATATCTAAACTAGCTCAACTCATTCTTCAAAAATCAAAAGTCCAAAAGATGGTTCCCTGTAAGGAAAATAAAATTAACGGAACGGGGTGAGCTAAAAGCTCAATGAGGTACCGAAAGTATAACAGTAGAAATCATGAGAAAACACTTTTAGGGCACATATACACATCAAGTAAGAGAAATGAACGAACACCACAATTTAAAGGATACAGGTGGCCCTCAGGAGCCAAATTCCCGTTGCAATAATTGATCCAGTCTCGTTGACTCTCCGTCAACGTTTAATGACACACTCATGTTCGTAGACCCCTCTTACGCCAAAATCCCGTTCACCAAACATACCCCTTACAGGACCCGAACGCCGAACAGGAACAGGAATGGTAATACTCGAATATACCGGAATCAAGAGTCTCAATACCCAAAGATTCCCCAGGAACAGGCACCCATGGATTGTCAATTACCTCGACCAAGCCCTTGCTGGCTCGACTTAATTAACTCCCCATGAGGTTGAGCTCAAGTTAACAGGAAGATCGTTGGACACACTTCCATACGATCTCATAACAAGCGCAAGTAACAAGTTCAAGTTCATAACAAGTACAAGTAATAGATTCCAGTTCATTCAGTACAGGCAAGAGATCGAGTGTGATAAAGTACACCCTCGTCTCATTCAGAATAACAGAGTTCATAGTTATCCATGTCACAAATTTCAAGTATACATGAACCAATTAAACAACAATTCAGGGGAGTGGTACACTCACCAGTTAAAGTAGAGTTTCAACCAAGGTAGGGCTCAAATCACCAAGAAACCCTAGAATAGCCAAGGTAAACAATTATGGTTCCCATAGCCACAATTCTAGTAAATAAAATGCACAAATGAGGCTCGACTACAAGTCGTAGACCTCGCCAAATAATTACTCATGCAAGTGTGCAAAACATGATTTTGGGACAAAAAGGTAACATGAAGACCTAGGGCTCGAACAACCCCAAACTCTTCTTATATATATCCCAAACCAAACCAAACTCGAAGAAATCCAACACTCCCAAAATTTGGACACCATATCCCCTACATTTCCTTACTTTTCCATCCTACAATCAAAACCAATTCATCTCAAATCAACCACATACAAGTCATAGACTATAAAATACACCTTTCGGTACAATAAGCACAACTGAAGCTACACTTATCGGATTGAAACGAATCTTATGGTGTTTCGAAGCCAAAACATAAACCTAAATTTATTAGGAAGACCTCCAAAGCCAAATCATGCATTTTCATGGTCAAAAATGGAAATCTCCACGAAAACAGAAATCTGTCCGCGAAACAGGGTTCATGGGCAGTCAAGGGTATTTCGGTTATTTCATAGGATATTATGCTCCGATTGAGCTGAAATTTTGTAGGCAGCTAGTTAACATCATTTGGTACAACTTTCATGTTTTAACCTAAGCCTGATTCAGCCTCTAACATGCACTAATAAAGCCACCCAGAACAGGGCATATTGGAACCCTAAAACTGAAATTTTTCGCAAATAACCGCAATTAACGCACAAGGGATCCATTTAACACAACTTAAAGCCATCAATCTAAGGCCAACCATAATCATCATATGAAAACAGAAAAGTCCCCAAAAAAATCAGAAATTTAGCTAACTCCACTTTAATCCATGAAATCTTCCACAAAGTAGCATCTATAAAAACTATAAGCCACTACTTATCAATTAATTGAAGTAAAGAGGAAGTTTGTAAGCAAGGTACCTTGACACCTCAAGAAAGATGATAACTTAGGATTTTTCTTTCCAAAACAACTCCACCAAGACCTTCAAACTCCCTTAGCAAGTCTTTTTTGTGGACTAATTCAAGGTTTAATCGGTTGGATTTCGAGATTTAAGCAAGAATGGAAGATGAAAGGTTGAAGCTTTCTTTTCTTTTCTCTCAAGAGAGGTTCGGCCAAGATGGTGATGAAATGAAGATGATTTGGGTCAAAATTGGAGTTTTAGTAATGTTAAGAAAGTTAGGCAAGTCCAACTTCCAATCGTGACGCGACACATGACACTTTTAATGGGTCAAACTTATCTTCTTTCTTCCAATAGTTAATCTATCTAGCTAACCTCTAATTATCTCCTAGCATCTTGTAAAATAATACCCATCAATACCAAACTCCAATTAATTGCCAAAATTTACCGCACTTAGCGCACCAGCGGGTCCCACGTCTAATATACACTCCTAATTTCTCATGAACTAACTTATACTAGAAAAATAATTTAAAACTATATTTACTTAGAAAAATATCTCTAAAGTTAACATAATAACAAAAATATAGAAACGGGTGCAAAGAAAGAAAATAAGGCCTAGAAATTCAGAAAATTTTCGGGTTCTCACACTCTCTCCCCCTGAAAAGAATTTCGTCCACGAAATTTCTTATCATCGCCTTTTCCGGGATACAAAACTTTTATTACTTCCTTCTCACAATCAAATTGAGCACCGTACCTAGCTAACCAATCAGTATCCCTTCACTAGCCAAGTTCATTGAATTCTTTCGTATAGTTTCTTCTTCCTTCTTAAATTGAAATTCTTATACACCATTCTAGTGGTCAAACGGTGGAATACAAGAATCTTACCTTCCATGTCCTCAAACGGGTCGGGGACTTGATGATGGTCTAGGGAATACACCCGAGTCGACAACTTTGGTCCATTCTTCTCCCCCTTCGACTAGTCAGGGTTGATCGTGGTTGGCTGTCGGTTCCTACTCCCTTCTCGAGATCGGCCTGGACAATTAGCAATTTGATGATCTGCACTCCCGCAACGCAGACATTTCCTTCCTTTCTTCTAGCAGACATCTTCCGTGTGATTCGGCTTCCCACAATACCCGTAGGGATCACGGGAAGCGGAGACTGAGCCTCTCTGTGATGCACTACTTGATATCCCTGGTAGTTGTACTCTCCCATTTTCCCTTGCAATCTTAGGAGGCGTACTTTCATCCCCTTGCTCCAAACTACTTCCAGGAAATCCCCTTTTCTTGACTTGGAAGTTTTTCACTTGTAGCCTAGCATTTTCTACTCGTTGAGCCTTCTCCACGGCATCACTGAAGGCGTTAATCTGGGCTACAGCTAGATCCTTCTGGATCTCCACGTTCAGGCCTTGGACAAAGCGCCTTATTCTTCGTTGTTCGGTCATGATGAGTTCGGGCGCAAATTTGGATAGTCGCGTGAATTGGCTCTCGTACTCGGCGACAGTCTGGGTCCCCTGGCGAAGCCGGATAAATTCATCTTCCTTCCGTTCTTGAACTAGTGGAGGGAAAAATTTAGCGTTGAACTCCCTCATGAAGTTCACCCATGTTCTGGGCGTTTGTTCTCGGTCCCATTTCTGTTTTATTACGTTCCACCAGGAACGAGCCGCCCCTTCCAGTTGGAAGACAGCAAAAGTCACCTGCCTCTCCTCCGTATAGTGTAGGGCAGCAAAGATGTCTACCATCTTTTCTAGCCATCTTTCGGCCACATCCGGATCGAGCTCCCCAATAAACTTCGGTGGGGAAAACTTCTGAAACCTTTCGAGGGCCCTGTCCAGGGTTTCCAGGGTTGGGATTAGGGTTTTGACCTTGTTGCTCTACCACATGAGCCAACAAGTCGGTCATTCGTTGAATGGTAGCAGCTACCTGAACGTTAGGGTCCATTCCAGGTTCAGGGTTGGGTTCAGGCATTGGTTTCCGATTTCCCCTTCATTCGAGGGTCGCCTACGTCCACGGCCCCGGCCTCGTCCACTACGAGTTCCTTCCATTGGATTAACTAATCTAAGTTCGAGGCGCGAATACGATATACAAACTAGCGAGGTCAGTCAGTCAGATATATATATAATACATCCGAATCAATTCAAAAGCAAATATACATATAACACGACTATATCAAACAAATCAAACAGTAACAGTCAGTTGGATACAAGCAAAGTAAATCCTATGGAAGTAAGGGGGTCATTCAATAGTACACACTACGAACTGGACCAGGAGTACAAAAGCAACTAACGAAAAGCTTCTTCCCCAGGGTTCCATCCGTAATCTACAAGAAATCACAATTTATCTCTTAGGCAGGGTTAATCATCCACGCATCATATAAAGTTCCATAGAATTAGATGTCTAATTCGCCCAAGTCATTTCTAACCTAGGCTTCTATCCCATTTCGTATTCGGGTACAAGAATCCAAAATAAGATAACTCACCACTCGAGCTGGCCAGTCCCAAGAGTAAATCATCTACATTTGTAATTCCTACCTGACATATGTATCTATAGTCTCCAAGTACCAAAATAATGTTTTAAAACCTATAATACACCGTGATTCATAGCTTATGCTCACAAGAGTACTTAGTCCCTTACATTCATTCACATGAGCGAGACCACAACACCACTTGGTCCCAAACTCACTCTGCGCAGAGACCACGC